>NC_064809.1:80186418-80212652 GCF_023721935.1 Panthera uncia
AGAGAGGGAGGGAGGGAGAGAGGGAGGAAGGAAGGAAAGAAGGAGGGAGGGAGGGAAGGGGGAAGGAAGAAGGGAGGGAGGAAGGAAGAAAAAGAGAAAGAGAGAGGGAGGGAGGGAGAGAGGGAGGAAGGAAGGAAGGAAAGAAGAAGGGAGGGAAGGAGGAAGGAAGGGAGGAAGGAAGAAGGGAGGGAGGCAGGAAGGAAGGAAGAAAAAGAAAGAAAAAAGAGAGGGAGGGAAGGAGGAAGGAAGGGAGGAAGGAGGGAGGGAGGGAAGGAAGGAAGAAGGGAAGGAAGGAGGGAGAGAGGGAAGGAAGGAGGGAAAGGAAGGGAGGAAGGAAGGGAGGGAGGGAAGGAAGGGAGGGAGGAAGGAAGGGAGGGAGGAAGGAAGGAAGAAGGGAGGGAGGGAGGTAGAAGGGAGGGAGGGAGGGAGGGAGGAAGGAAGGAAAGAAGGAAGAAGAGAGGGAGGAAGGAAGGAAGGAAGGAAGAGAGAGAGAGAGAGAAGGAAGGACAACATTTAAATGCTATAATTGCATACCTGCTCCAAAAGCAAAGAAGATAACATTGCAGAAAGCAAACTGTTGGCTGTTTTAGGAAGCATCTTCATGTAACTATATGATAGGAATAATTCCTCTGCTGATGTTAGAAAGGGAGTTAAGGTGCAAATAATATAATATGTGAAAGCACTGGTGTGGAGAGCTGAGCATAGAAAAGTTGAGGACCCCTATGTTCTTCATCAGAAAGCCTCTGGGGACAGGGGCATAGCATTCTGCTGCCCACGTCCTCTGAGAACTTTCCTTCCTGGCCACTCTGTTCCGTTGGCATGCATCTGCAGTGCCACCAGCTCTCAGTATCTTTATGTCCCAACTCTTGCCTAGGCCAAATGTACCCTGCCTTCTGTATGAAGGTCATGGTTTTCTGGTCACTTGTGTTCCCCCATTTATATATGTTTTAAACACAAATAAATTACAAAGCCCAGATTTGGAGCTAATTCCAAATTTTGTCTTCTTTGTGTAGCTGTCCCCTAAAGCCAAGATGCCAATCTGTATTTTTCTAATGGCACCACTCTGTAGCAAAACAATTAATACCAGTCACTTCCTTGGGACAGTTCTCCCTGCCAGTTAAGTTAACTCAGGAGATGAAACAATAAAACCAAGGGTTGTTCAATCAGTACAGGATTAGGACTGAAGTGGTAAATTGCCCTTTTCTACTCTAGGGACAATCTTATCTAGTAAGATAATTTCTTACTTACAACATACCCTCTTATGACTCTATAAGTAGGCTACATTCCTACTAACCTTCCCAAATTCTCATTAAAAAAGAATTTTTTTAATGCATTTACTGTATTTGTACATGGAACATTTCTAGAAGGATCTCCAAGATAAACAGTGGATTAGGAGGTAACAATGGTTGCCTCCAGGGGGAAGAACTGGGTGACTGAAGGACAAATGGAAGATTTCTTTTTCAGTGCTATGACTCTGGTCCAAGCCACTATTGCCTCTCACCTAGATTACAGCAGTGACCTCATAACTGGTCTTCTTGCCCCGACTATTACCTGTCACAGTTCATTCACTGCATAGTGACATTTATTTTATTTAAAAAAAAAAAAATCCAATCTGTGACTTCCCTGCTTAAATCCTTCCAAAGGCCTCCTTCTGCAATTAAAATAAAATCTTCCCAACTTCAGGGAGCCTGTGTGGCTCAGTCAGTTAAGTGTCCAACTTCAGCTCAGGTCATGATCTTGAGGTCTGTGGATTTGAGCCCCATGTCAGGCTCTGTGCTGACAGCTCAGAGCCTGGATCCTTCTTCGGATTCTGTGTCTCCCTCTCTCTGCCCCTTCCCCACTCATGCTCTGTCTCTCTCTCAAAAATAAATAAACTTAAATTTTTTTTAATAATACAAAATAAAATCCCAGCTCTTTACTATAGATACAAGCCTCTGCGTGATCTGGCTTTTCCCTTCCTCTCTGACCTCCTCCCCATTATTTTTTCTGCTCCAGTCACATGGGTCTCTTTTCTGTTCTTCAGGCATTCCAAGCTCATTCCTTTCTCAGGGCCTCAGATCAACATACAACTTGCTCCTTCTTGGAGCATCTGGGTGGTTCAGTCAGTTGAGCATCTGACTCTTGATTTCAGCTCAGGTCATGGTCCCAGGGTCATAGGATCAAACCCCCCATCAGACTCCATGCTGAGCACTAAGCATGGAGCCTGCTTGAGATTCTCTCTCTCTCTCTCTCTCTCTCTCTCTCTCTCTCTCTCTTTCTCTCTCCCTCTGCCCCTCTCCCCCGGGGCGCTCTATCTCTCTCTAAAATAAAAAGAAGCTTTAAAATTTTTAAAAACTGGCTCCTTCTCATTCAAGGCTTGGTGCAAACATCATCTCAGAGAATCTCCTTCTGACCATTCTGACTAAAGGAACCCCTCCCCACACACACCAGTGATCACTTCCCAATACCTTGTTTGTTTTCATCATGCCACTTCCTACTGAAGTTATTTCTTGAATTATCCATTAAATGTCTACCCTCCCTAGA
Source organism: Panthera uncia (assembly GCF_023721935.1). Lineage (NCBI taxonomy): Eukaryota > Metazoa > Chordata > Mammalia > Carnivora > Felidae > Panthera > Panthera uncia. Next base: position 80,188,942 of record NC_064809.1, read on the forward strand.
ATATAGACTCCTTGAGGGTAGAGGCCTTGTCTTTCATTTTACTGCTGTTTCCTCAGCATTTAGAACAGGGCATGGTACTGAATGAATGAATCAATGAATGTATGAAGTCACGTAGGAAGGTCTTGGGTGGGGGGCTGTTGTATTACTTACTATGGTTGCTGTAACAAATTACCACAGACTCAGTGGCTTAACACAACACAGATTTATTATCTTACACTTCTAGACATCAAAAGTCTGAAATGGGTCTTGCAAGGCCAAGATCAAGATACTAGCAGAACTGAATTCTTTCTGGAGGCTCTAGGAGAGAATCCGTTTCCTTCTCTTTTCCAGCCTCTAGAGGCTATCTGCATTCCTTGGCTTGGGGCCTCTTCCTTCATCTTCAAAGTCAGCAACATAACACCTTCAAATTCCCCTGACAGTCATGCCTCCCTCTTCTAAGAACTGTTGTAATTTCACTGGGTCAACCCAGATAATGCAGGAAAATTTCCCCTTCTCAAGATTCTTAACTTACTTGCATCTGCAAAGTTCCTTTTGTCATGTAAGTAACATATTCACAGGTTTCACAGATTAGGATTTGGACATTCTTAGGAGCCATTAATCCACCTACATCAGCCATGAACCCCTGCCCTGGAATCTATCTTCGTTATCCTAACTCAAGCACTACATCCACCCTGAAACCTTGTCAGACCCTGTCCCCTGCAGAAACAGATAACCAGGCCTCCGTTTGTGCCTGCGTGGTGCTGTACTCCGAAACAACACTTACTGTACTTCATAGAGATCAACGAATCTATGTACCTGCCTGCCCTTTCATTAGGCCATGAGCCTTTTGGGGCAGAATGTAATGTTGTTCATCTTCACATCTTCAACACCTAAAACCCTGATTAATTAATTGATTCATTCCAAAAATATTTATTGAAGACCTCGTATGCTCAAGGTACTGGGGATATAATGCTAAACAAGCATAGACACGGTCTCTGCCCTCAAAGAGCTTGCAATCTCCCTGGAAAGAGAAGTAATTAAACCATCAATAACCATAAAAGGAGACCAATGATAGAGTAGGTGCAATGGGAGAACACAGAAGAAGCATCCACTCTTATTTGGAGGTGTCAGGCCTTCTGAGAGTAACATCCTGGTTCGTGCCCAAAATGAGAAGGAACTAGCCATAAGTGAAATCTGAGAGAGTAAGTGGCAGCCCCCATAACCACCACTAAGGCAGCACCACTGCCACCATTGGGCCGCCCACACCAGATGGTCCACCCCAGTGAGCAGTTGCCCCCAAAAGTAGCCATACTCAAGTGATGCATTAGAAATGAGTGCTCCTGAGGGGCACCGAGATGGCTCAGTCGGTTAAACGTTGGACTCTTGATTTCAGCTCAGGTCATAATTTCACAGTTCGTGAGTTCAAGCCCCATGTTGGGCACGCAGAGCCTGATTGAGATTCTCTCTCTCCCTCTCTCTCTGCCCCCCCCCACTCATGCTTGCTACCTCCCTCTCCCTCTCAAAACAAATAAATAAACATTAAAAAACTATTAAAAAAAAAGAAATGAGTGCTCCAAAGGAAACTTTGGGGGTCATAGATATGTTCATTATCTTGATTGTAATGATAGTTTTATTTTTTTATTTTTTTAATGTTATGTATTTATTTTTATTTTATTTATTTATTTTTTTACCGTTTATTTATTTTTGAGACAGAGAGAGACAGAGCATGAACGGGGGAGGGTCAGAGAGAGGGAGACACAGAATCTGAAACAGGCTCCAGGCTCTGAGCGGTCAGCACAGAGCCCGACACGGGGCTCAAACTCACGGACCGCGAGATCATGACCTGAGCCAAAGTCGGCCGCTTAACCGACTGAGCCACCCAGGCGCCCCTGTAATGATAGTTTTAAATACATATGTCAGAGCTTATCAACTTATACACTTGCAATTTATTGTATGTCAGTTATACCTCAATAAAGCTTTTAAATATTATAATGAACCAGGGTGTTTGGGCCAAGTGTCCAACTCTTGATTTCAGCTCAGCTCATGATCCCAGGATTGTAGGATCGAGCCCTATGTCTGGCTCCTGCTTGGGATTCCTGGTCTGCTTGGAATTCTCTTCTTTATTATTATTATTTATTTTTTCTAGTAATCTGCACCCAACGTGGAGCTGAAACTCAGAACCCCAAGTTCAATAGTTGCTTGCTCTTCCTACTGACACAGCCAGATGCTCCAGCACGGGCCCTGCTAAGTGACTGCATGATTGCACAGATTGCCAGCCTGTAAAGCCAGCCCTGCATTACAGGGCAAATGGCATGTTCATCTTCCATATGAATTCCACATCAACTCAAGTCATAGAAGATTTACAGAAATGGTGAGCCCTGACTGTCTTTTAATCCCTAATGGGACAGTTTTCTTTCTTTTCAAAATTTCACCTGGTATTTTGCTCTGGCCAAAATAATGACCAAATTGGAGATGATTCCAGCATTGAAAAAAAGAAAACAATGAAACAAACTTATTGTATCAAAAGCCTCCTTAGGGCGCCTGGGTGGCTCAGTCAGTGAAGTGTCTGACTCTTGATCTTGGCTCAGGTCATGATCTCACAGGTTTGTGAGTTTAAGTCCCTTGGCAGACTCTGTGCTGACAGCAGAGAGCCTGCTTGGAATTCTTTCCCTCTCTCTCTACCCTTACCCCACTTGTGCGTGCATGCGTGCTCTCTCTCTCTCAAAAATAAACATTAATAATAATAATAATAATAATAAGAAGAAGAAGAAGAAGAAGAAAGAAGAAGAAGAAGAAGAAGAAGAAGAAGATCTGAAGAAGAAGAAGAAGGAGGAGGAGGAGGAGGAGGAGGGGGAGGGGGAGGAGGAGGAGGAGGAGGAGGAGGAGGAGAGGAGGAGGAGGAGGAGGTCTCCAGCCAACCAAACCCTGTGCCTCATGTAAGCTTCTTCATGTCAGAGAGAAGGGCCTGGTTATAGGATCAGGGCAGCTTCTTGGGAAAGTGTCTCCAACCATGATGACCCCATGTACCAGGACTGGTGTGTACCATCTGGCCACATCTTGGCAGGTGGTCATGGATTCTGGGCAGAACGGGCGGGGGCTGTGCTCTGAAGCTCCAACCTGCTGCCCCTGAGAGCTGAATGTGGAGTCAGAGCTTTGTGGCATAAATTCAGTCTCCAGAACTTCCCAATCCAGGTGGTGGACCTCCACTCAGAGGCCAGGAGCTCAGCATTCTTGGACTTCTTTAAAAAAAAAACAAACAAAAAAACATGGTTCTTAAAGGGCACAGAAATGAGAGAATTGGAATATTTCAGAGTTACTCATTTACTTTAACCCATATTACACATGAAATAGTCTCAGAATGACTAGTAATACTACCTCCATCAATTATGATTGCTGAAAACCAATACTTTTTTCTTTTTTTTTGCAAATACTGTCCCCATTCTCTTCCCATTTCTTTTTGTTTTTATTTTTTTAATGTTTATTTTTGAGAGGGAGAGAGAGTGAGACAGAGCATGAGTGGGGGAGGGGCAGAGAAAGAGGAAGACACGGAATCTAAAACAGGCTCCAGGCTCCAAGCTGTCAGCACAGAGCCCGATGTGGGGCTCGAATCCACCAACCATGAGATCATCACCTGAGCTGAAGTTGGACGCTTAACCAACTGAGCCACCCAGGCGCCCCTATTTCTTTATGGTTATAATATCTACACTGTTAGATCATATGGCCTTTATATACTATACTTTCTCTTTGAACCTTCATTTAGTCTCAGTTCTATAAGTAATTAATAAGTCATTAATAATGTTTACTTAGAGCCCATATGTTGTTTTCTCTCCAGACAGTTTGGTTGTCTGAAGTGCGTTCTCCAGTGGGCTTCTTAGGGAGGACTCATGGGAACAATATTCCCTGAGTTCCTGCATATTGATAATAATTTGTCTGTGTCCATTATAGTTGAAGTTTAGTTTGCTTTGGCTCACATGTCCTTGTCTTAAATATTTAAAATACATTAACTTCCTTTTCTTCTTGCATAAAACATTGCTGTCAAAACATCTGACAAGTATCTAATTTGACCCTTATGAGTCTATGCTCTTTTTGTCTGGTCAAAGGATTTTTTTTCTTTAAAGTCTTTAAATTTACTAGAATATGTGTTGGTGTTAGTCATTGTAGGTCAATATTTTTAGGTGCCTTCTATATTCTTTTTTTTTTCTTGTCAAATGATTATACTTGAGTCAACAACTGAAATATAATTAAAAAATATTTTTTAAGATTTCATTTTTTCGTTTTGTTTTTGTTTTTGTTTTTATTGTTTATTTACTTATTTTGAGAGAATGAGAGAGAGAGAGAGAGAGAGAGAGCAGGAGGGACAGAGAGGGAGAGGGAATCCCAAGCAGGCTCTGCACTGAGAGCACAGAGCCCGATGATCTGAAATCAGGAGTTGGACACCCAACCGACTGAGTCACACAGGTGCACCTAAATATTTTATTTATTTATTTTTAAGTTTACTTATTTATTTTGAGAGAGAGAACAGGTAAGGGGCAGAGAGAGTTTCCCAAGTAGGTTCCAAGCTTAGCACAAGCCTGACACAGCTCTTGATCCGACGACCATAAAATAATGATCTGAGCAGATATCAAGAGTCAGACACTTGGGCGCCTGGGTGGCTCAGTCTGCTAAGCATCTGACTTGGGCGCCTGGGTGGCTCAGTCAGTTAAGCATCTGACTTTGGCTCAGGTCATGATCTCATGGTTCGTGAGTTCAGACTTGCTTTGGGTGAGCTTGAGCCCCACTTCAATGAGCTTGCTTCTCTCTCTGTCTCTGCCCCTTGTGGAATTCTCTCTCTCTCTCCTCACTCACTTGCGCCCTCTCTCTCTGAAAGAAAGAACCACTCAAAAAAAAAAAAAATCAGACACTAAATTGACTGAGCCACCCAGGCGCCTCTAAAGATTTTATTTTTTAAGTGATCTCTACACCAGATGTGGTGCTCGAACTCACAACCCCGAGACCAAGAGTTGCACGCTCTACCAACTGAGCCAGCCAGATGCCTCTGAAGTATAATTTCATTCAACAGGAAATCCCTCCCTTGGAGGGAAAATGGGAAAAAAACCTGAAAGCCAAACATTTTTTCCAAGGCAGAGCACTGACATTTCCAGATTGACAGCAGAATACATTTATTTCCATGAAACAAAACCATGAGTGCAAAGTTTGCCTTTGAAACAGTTTCCCACTTCGTCTCCATTTTTCAAGGCTCAGGAAACGATGCTTGTGGCCTTCTTCAGGGCTAGTTTAACCAGTGATGATGTCGGATGGCAGCCTCCAAATATAGGAAAATGCTTCAATGGTGCTTTATCTGGGGGGTCAGAGTAGTTGGCAAGAAGACCTGAACCATCAGAATAGCTTAGCTGGTTTAAAGGATGGAGGAGCATCAATCAATACTGAAGTAGTTAGGATCCTTCAGTTGCCACAGCAATGCCCTTTCAGAAGCGAGAATTTGTTTCAGGTTCTTCCAGGTTCTGTTCTTGCCAGCTACCGCGCCGCCATGGCCAGAGTGCACACAGAGTTTGGATCCTTAAATGGCAATAGCTTGGCAGCTTTTTCCATAGATCCTGTACTGAAATCAGAGGGCACCACTTTATTTTCACTCACAGCTTCCCTGCTAATACCCCACCTAAAGCTAGAGGCAGACACTTTCTTTCTTCTTCCTGGCATTGTAACCCCCGAGCTGCTGCCCTTGGAAGGACTGGCTGGCCTCTTCCTGCTGTTTTGGGCTATTCCCAGAGTGGAAATCGTGGCCACAATTGGAATTTGAGCCTCCATTCTTACCCTCTCTATGTTCTTTTATTTATTTATTTTTAATTTTATTTATTTATTTTTTAAATTTACATCCAAATTAGCTAGCATATAGTGCAACAATGATTTCAGGAGTAGACTCCTTAGTGCCCCTTACCCATTTAGCCCATCCCCCTTCCCACAACCCCTCCTGTTGTAACCCTCAGTCTGTTCTCCATATTTATGAGTCTCTTCTGTTTTGTCCCCCTCCCTGCTTTTATATTATTTTTGTTTCCCTTCCCTTACGTTCATCTGTTTTGTCTCTTAAAGTCCTCATATGAGTGAAATCATATGATTTTTGTCTTTCTCTGACTGACTAATTTCACTTAGCATAATACCCTCCAGTTCCATCCACATAGTTGCAAATGGCAAGATTTCATTCTTTTTGATTGCCGAATAATACTCCATTGTGTATATATACCACATCTTCTTTATTCATTCATCCATTGATGGACATTTGGGCTCTTTCCATACTTTGGCTATTGTTGCTAGTGCTGCTATAAACATGGGGGTGCATGTGTCCCTTCAAAACAGCACACTTGTATCCCTTGGATAAATACCTAGTGGTGCAATTGCTGGGTGGTAGGGTAGTTCTATTTTTAGTTTTTTGAGGAACCTCCATACTGTTTTCCAGAGTGGCTGCACCAGCTTGCATTCTCACCTCTCTATGTTCTTTTAATATGTAGTTTTGAAAAAATAAATTTTTTTAATGTTTTTATTTATTTTTGGGGGAGAGAGACAGTGAGCTGGAGAGGGGCAGAGAGAAAGAGGGAAACACAGAATCTGAAGCAAGCTCCAGGCTCTGAGCTGTCAGCACAGAGCCTGACGTGGAGCTTGAACTGGTGAATCACGAGATCATGACCTGGGCCAAAGTTGAATACTCAACTGACTGAGCCACCCAGGTGCTCCTAGTTTTGAAAATTTTTTGAATTTTTTAAATAAATTTTTAAAAATTAAGTTTATTTTGAGAGAGAGAGAGAGAGAGAGAGAGCGCGCACAAGTGGGGGAGGGGTAGAGAGAAGCAGAGACAATCCCAAGCAGGCTCTGCACCATCAGCCCAAAGCCTGATGTGGGGCTCCAACCTACGAACCACAAGACCATGACCCAAGCCAAGATCAATAGTCAGATGCTTAACCGACTATACTACCCAGACACCCCTAAATTTTTATTTTATTTTATTTATTTTGAGAAAGAGAGAGAGGCGGGGAGGGGCAGAGAGAGAGGGAGAGAGAGAGAATCCCAAGCAGCCCCTGCAGTGTCAACACTGTCAGCATAGAGCCCGTCTCGGGGTTCAAACCCACACACCGTGAGATCATGACTGGAGCTGAAACCAAGAGTCAGACACCTAATGGATTGAGCCACCCAGGTGCCCCTAGTTTTGAAAATTTTAATTTCAGAAAAATCTTGAGTAGCTTTTGGGTTGCTTTTGTTTGGCATTTTTTTAAAATTTTTTTTTTCAACGTTTTTTATTTATTTTTGGGACAGAGAGAGACAGAGCATGAACGGGGGAGGGGCAGAGAGAGAGGGAGACACAGAATCGGAAACAGGCTCCAGGCTCCGAGCCATCAGCCCAGAGCCCGACGCGGGGCTCAAACTCACGGACCGCGAGATCGTGACCTGGCTGAAGTCGGACGCTCAACCGACTGCGCCACCCAGGCGCCCCTGTTTGGCATTTTTTTGTGTGCCTTTGCTTTGGTTTTCTTTTTCAGAGATTTCTATTAACCTATTAGTGGAGCTCTTGAAGATGCTCAAAGAAAGATGCCTAAGGGGATAAAAAGGTGAGCCAAGAATTTTGTATCTTCTATGTCTTTACTATTTGTCACTTTCTCTTGAACCATCTTTCTTCATTTTTTTTTTTTTAGTTTAAAATTGTTTCCTCTTCAATATTTTTTTCTTTTAGGTAAACTCTACATCCAAAGTGGGATTCAAGCTCATGACCCCAAGACCTGAGTCACATGCTCTACCAACTGAGCCAGACGGTGCCCCACATCTTTGATAATTTTAAGGCATTATTTATTGTGTTTATTTGCTCTAGTGTTCCTTATAGTTTCATCTTCATTTCTAAATGTTTTTTTCTTTTACTTCTAATTTTTCCTTGAGTTCTCTCATTTCAAACATTTTTTAGTTTTTTTAATATTCTGATTTGTGTTATTCTTTCATTTCTCATATCGCTTTCTTGATGTCTTTTAATTCATTTTGAAATAAAATATTATAATAATCTACTTTCTGAGCATATCTCTCTGGCATGCTTTCTTTTTGTAAAAACATTTTTCTGTTCTTCATTCTTTTTTCTTTTTTTTTTTTTAGTTTATTTTTTATTTATTTTGAGAGAGATAGAGAGCAAGTGGGGGAGGGGCAGAGAGCAAGGGGGGAGATAGAATCCCAAGCTGGCTCTGGGCTGTCAGCGCACAGCCTGATGTGGGGCTTGAACTCACGAAGTGTGAGATCATGATCTGAGCCAAAGTCAAGAGTTGGATGCTTAACCGACTGAGCCACCCAGGTGCCCCCCATTCTCTTTTTTCTTATAGTAATTTTGTAGAGCATTTATTTATTGTTTGTTTGTTGTACAGGATTTAATCTGACACTTCCTGTTGCTCATTTTTAGCGGAATTTAATTTTTCTGAAGGATTTGTTCAGGTAGCTTTCCTATTTTGACAGAGCTCCTGTTTCTGTTGTTTGGGGGTAATGTTAAAAAATACAGCTTGCTCTCAGGTTTCCTGACTTCATACCCCTACCCTGCCTTTATTTGGACCTTCTCTTCCTTTGTCTTTGCTGTCCCTATCCTGATCAAGTTTGATTTTTCTTTCAGCAGTTTCTCTTCAGTATGGGACCTATCCTGAAAGTGAGCCCTGAGGGGCCCTCGGGTGGCTCAGTCAGTTAAGCAGCCAACTTAGGCTCAGGTCATGATCTCACAGTTTATGAGTTCGAGCCCCACATTAGCCCCTCCCTCTGTGCTGATAGCTCGGAGCCTGGAGCCTGCTTCGGATTCTGTCTCCCTCTCTCTCTGCCCCTCCCCTGTTTGCGCTTTGTCTCTCTCTCTCTCTCCCAAAAATAAATAAACATTAAAAAAATGAGGGGGTGGGGGGAGCCTGGGATGGTCAGTTTGGAGAGCTCAAAGGGGTGAGGTTGTTCCTGCCTCTTTACGCCATATTGACATGTAGCAATTGACTTGCTACTGGAGAGGGCAAAACCTCTCTCCATTTTAACTCTTGTCAGAGTGGCCTGCCATGCCTTCCCTTGGTTGTTTGGACCATCTGTTCCATCTGTTCTCATATCCCTCTGACACCCTGTGTCTTCCTGTTTCTCCTGCATAAACACCCATAACAAGCAGGTCTTGTGGCTTTTGGGAGTTTGTTCCCACTGCTCAATAGTTTGGGTTTTGTGGTGATATCTGGTCACCTAGTTTTGTTGCAAATGTTGCCCATGAATTTTTGGTTTTGCCAACTGGTTGCTCCGCTTTGTTTTTATTTTTTGTTTTGGTGGGGAATTGAGAAACCCAAAAACTAGGGTGCCACTTCCACTGATATTTCCCCTCCCCACCACCACCACCACCACACATACTTGTCCCCCTGCCCCCACCATTACCCTTGTCTGGGACCCTACTTGTGCTTTATTAGTATTTTTCTTCCATGTTATAATGATATGTGTACTGTCTATTATCTGTTTCTCCCTAGACTGTAAGTGATGTAGGTCAGGAATAGTGCCTGGCAATATAGTAGGGGTTCAACAAATATTTGTTAAGGAAAAAATGTTTCAAAAGAAGCAGCATATTTGGAGGCTGAGAGAAAAGAGTCAGTTTGTGGCAGGTACGGGAAGTGGGATGAAGAACTGGTAAGAAAGGAGGCACTGGGCTGGCTCAGTTGGAAGGGCATGTGACTCTTGATCTCAGGATTGTGAGTTCAAACCCCACATTGGGTGTAGAGATTACTTTAAAAAAAAAAAAAAAGAAACTTGTTGGTAAGAAATAAAGCTGGACGATTGGGCCAGGTCAGTTTAGGGCTTTGTAAAGCATTTAAGGAGATTGTAATTTACCCTGAAGGCAATGAAAACCCTTTAAAAATTTTTTAAGGAAAAAAAAAAGATTTTAAGTAAGGGAGTGGTCTGATGAGATTTCTTTCTTTCTTTTTTATTAACATCACAAACTACAGTACAGAGAATGGATTCTGGGACATAAAAACTAGAGATGGGATTAGAATCAATGGCAATAATCCAGCATTTGAATATACATGGTAAATAAAACATTGAATTACAGTGATCTGATTTCAGATAACTTGCACAGTGTAAAATATAATCAGAATCCAAAAAGTAATAGAATGGCCAGAAAAATGATTAATCTGAAAAAGATGATAATTAGGCAAGATAAATGAAAGCTCATTCATTCAGGCCCCAAATTCATAACTGATGAACAAATATAGGCTGGTTTAATAATAGCTTGCAGAAAGACAAATTAGCAATAACATATTATGAAGTGATACTGTGATGAAACTAAGGATGTTAATTTATTCCTTTTATTTTGTTCTTTTTTTAGTTTATTTATTTTGAGGGGGGGTTGGGGAGGAGCAACGAGAGAAGGAGAGAGACTCCCAAGCAGGCTCCGCACTGTCAGCACAGAGCCCAACATGGGGCTTGATCCCATGAACCATGAGATCATGACCTGAGCCAAAATCAAGAGTTGGATGCTTAACTATCTGAGCTACCCAGGCACTCCAGTTTATTCCTTTAAAAATTTTTGTTTTAAAAATTTACATTGAGAGATAATTCACACATTATATAGTTAACCCATTTAAAGTGTACAATTCAATAATTTTTAGTAGATTAATAGATGCGGTGCATCCATCCAGGAGTCAAATTTAGAATATTTTCATCACCTCAAAAAAGAAACCCTGTATCCATTTCCTATCATTCTTCTATCCCATCACCCCACTCCCTAAGCCCTAAGCAACTACTAACCTACTTTCTGTCTCCATTTTGGACTTTAATAATAATGGAATTACATAATACATGGACCTTTCTGACTGCCTTCTTTATTTAGCATAATGTTTTCTTTCTTTTTTTTTTTAATTTAAGTTTATTTATTTTGAGAGAGAGAGAGCAGGGGAGGGGCAGAGAAAGAGGGAGAGAGATAATCCCAAGCAGGCTCCACACTGTCAGCATAGAGCTGGATGTGGGGCTCCAACTCACGAACTGCAAGATCATGACCTGAGCTGAAACCGAGTCTGATGCTTAACCGACTGAGCCACCCAGGCACCCCGTTTATTTAGCAAAGTGTTTTCAACATTCATCCAAGTTGTAAGCATGTGTCAGTACTCTGTTCTTTTTTTTATTTTTTATTTTATTTTATTTTAATTTTATTTAATTTTATTTATTTTTCGGGAGAGAGAGAGAGAGACAGAGCGCGCAAGCAGGGGACGGGCAGAGAGAGGGGGGCACAGAGGATCCAAAGCAGGCTTTGTGCTGACAGCATTGGGCGTGATGCGGGGCTCAAACTCGGGAACCGTGAAATCATGACCTGAGCTGAAGGTGGACATTCAACTGACTAAGCCACCCAGGTACCCCAGTACTCTGTTCTTTTTATAGGCAAATAATATTTAATTGTTTGGGTATGCCACATTTTGTTTATGCATTTTTCTGTTGATGGACATTTTGGTTTTTTCCATTGTAGGGGAGGCAAATTTTACCCATCTTAGGTTCTCAGCTGGGGCTCTTTAACAAAAAGATAGATTAACAAGATAAAACGAACAAGCTTATTAATATATGCAGCACACATCACAGAAGAGAAAACTCAGTGAAAAGTAGTTCAAAGTAGCAGCTTAGAACTCTGGCTATTATAGCATCTTCAACAAAGAGCAATACATTTATGGACAAATGACAGGATGAAGGAGAAGAGTTTTAGGCTTCAAAGGACAGCAAACTAGGAAGGTAAACATATGGGAGGAAACTAAGGGAGGAAGGTTTGTTTGCAGATTTCTCTGGTGCCATCTCTGAGCTGATAAGAGTCTAGAGCATCTCTAATAAAGAATTTATATCTGCCCTTAGGCAGAAAAGGAGGTTAGAGAGAGAGAGAGCGAGCTTTTTATGTGTTTGCTCCTTTTTTTTTTTTTTACATTTATTTATCTTTGAGAGACAGAGACAGAGCATGAGTAAGGGAGAGGCAGAGACAGAGAGAGACAGAATCAGAAGCAGGCTCCAGGCTCTGAGCTGTCAGCACAGAGCCCGACGCGGGGCTCAAACCCACGAACCGTGAGATCATGACCTGAGCCAAAGTCAGACGCTTAACCGACTGAGCCACCCAGGCGCCCCTGTTTGCTCCTTCTTAATTGCCTTTTTAGGGAGAGAGCTTTTTATGTGTTTGCTCCTTCTTAGTTGCCTTTAGCTCAAAATAATTTTATGTCAAAGAGCATATTTTGGGGTGATGTATTCTGGTTTTCTTCACCATCTTTTGGCTATGATGAATCATGCCGCTATAAACATTCATGTACAAGTTTTTGTGTGGATGTATGTTTTCATCCAGCAATGGAATTGCTGAGTCATTTTATTTACTCTTTGTTTGCATTTATGGACATAGTCTTTAGGATGTGCTAAGTGATAGTCCCACCTGTAATCTGATATTCAGTCCTGGGCTATACACATTGACAAACTGGACCATGTACAGCTAAGAGAGTCCAGAGCAATAGAGAGGAGATGGTTAACTAAGTAACTTGAAGAATAAGGGGAGTATGTGGGAACATTTAGCTGGAGAAAAGAAAACTAAAGTGGAAAAGAGGGATGCCTGGGTGGCTTAGTCACTTCAGCATCTGACTTTGGCTCAGGTTGTGATCTAGTGGTTCATGAGTTCAAGTCCCACATCAGGCTTGCTGTTCTCAGTGCAAAGCCCGCTTCAGATCTTCTGTTCCTCTCTCTCTCTCTCTGCCCCTACCCCCTCTCAAAAATAAGTAAACACTAAAAAAATAAAGTGGAAAAGAAATATATTCAAAGATCTGAAGAGTTGTTATATAGAAGGGGGATTAGCCAGAGGGTAGAACTAAGCCCACTTGGTAGATATTTCAGAGCAACATAATAGGTCTGAAGATTTTCTTTCCTCCCTTCCTTCCTTCTTTCTTCCTTTCTTCCTTCCTGTCTCCTTCCCTCCTTCTTTCCTTTCCGATTATTTTATGTTTGACTACACAAAACATGAATAAAACGTAAAAAGTACAAAAGGATGCACACTGATATCTTGCATTCAGTTCCCTTTCTTATAGGCAGTTTCTTATAAATCCTTTGAGATATATTTTAAACATATAAACAGATTTTTAAATTTTATAAAAAGAAATTTAGTATGCTTTTAGAGAGAGTAAAAGCATTTCTAACTAAAAATTTTTAAAAATTTTTTAGTTATGTTTACTTATTTTTAAGAGCAGTGAGAGACAGAGCATGAGAGGGGCAGAGAGATAGAGTCACAGAATTCCAAGCAGGCTCCAGGCTCTGAGCCTGAGGTGGGACTCAAACTCGTGAACCGTGAGATCATGACCTGAGCTGAAGTTGGATGCTCAACCAACTGAGCCACCCAGGCGTACCATAAAAAAAAAAATTTTTTTTTTCCAACTTTTTTTAAAAATTTTTTTTAAACGTTTTTATTTATTTTTGAGACAGAGAGAGACAGAGCATGAACGGGGGAGGGTCATAGAGAGAGGGAGACACAGAATCTGAAACAGGCTCCAGGCTCTGAGCTGTCAGCACAGAGCCCGACACGGGGCTCGAACTCACGGACTGTGAGATCATGACCTGAGCCGAAGTCGGACACTCAACCGACCGAGCCACCCAGGCGCCCCTCCAACTCTTATAAATGGCCCAACCCTGTCTGTAATGACTGTTTCAGGCATTCTGTATCCTGGAGATATTTAGGGGAAATAGATAAACGATCATCAGTTAATTTTCTGGAGTATTTTTCTCCTGCAATTTATTTGTTGAAGAAACTAGATTGTTATCCTATAGAATTTCCCATGTTCTGGATTTTGCCAAGTGGTGTCTTTCCTTTGTTTTATGAATTTCTTGCAAATTGGTATTGGATTGAGAGGCTAAGATTCAGATTTGATTTTTTTTTAATTTTTTAATGTTTATTTATTTATAATTTTCTAGCAGTCACATTTTATTTTTTTTTATTGCTGTGTATATATTTTATTTATTTATTTATTTATTTATTTTAATATGAAATTTATTGTCAAATTGATTTCCATACAACACCCAGTGCTCATCCCAACAGGTGCCCTCTATGTTTATTTATTTTTGAAAGAGAGAGAAAGAGAGAGACAGAGTATGAGTGGGGAAGGGGCACAGAGAGAGAGGGAGACACAGAATGTGAAGGAGGCTCCAGGTTCCGAGCTGTCAGCACAGAACCCAACATGGGGCTTGAACTCTCAAACCACGGGATCGTGGCCTGAGCCGAAGTCAGGTGCTTAACCAACTGAGCCACCAGGTGCCTCTGGATTTGGTTATTTTAGTAAGCCTACTTCATAGATGGTGGTGAATTCTTACATCAGGAGGCATATACTATCTGGTTATCTTTCTATTGTTGCTCAAAGTACTGATATTCTCATTGTATTATTCCTTCTTCACTTATTAGCTGCCGTATTTTTATAATGAAGAACTTCCCCTCAGAGTAGTAGCTGAAAAGGCAAGATAGGGGCACCTGGGTGGCTCCGTCGATTGGGTGTCAGACTTCTGCTCAGGTCATGATCTCACGGTTTGTGGGTTCGAGCCCCGCGTCGGGCTCTGTGCTGACAGCTCAGAGCCTGGAGCCTGCTTCGGATTCTGTGTCTCCCTCTCTCTCTGCCTCTCCCCAACTTGTGCTCTCTCTCTCTCTCTCTCAAAAATAAATAAGATGTAAGAAAAGGCAAGATAAATGTTTGATACTTTATCTAGAGTTTTCAAAATAGTGGGTTGGTACCCTATCATCTTACAATGACTAGTATTTTTTTTTAAGTAACATTATGAACTCATGAATTTAAATCTATTTAATGTGTTACATTGTGGTCATTATCTTTGTTAAATTGGGATGGCTATATTGGAAGCCTTGTAAGGTTGGCTCTTGAGTTCTTTTGATAAAACCTTAATAGTCTTCAATAGTTTCTCCATTTCTCTCTTCACTATACACACTATAAATCAAGTGTAATCCCTACCATGTGAGAGAAATTTGTCATCAAAAACCTCCATATGTGACCAAATCCCTGGCCATTCTCCATCTTCATCTTTCTTGCTGTCCCAGCAGTATGTGTGCCTGCTTATATATTTTTTACTTTTTTTTAATGTTTATTTATTCTTGGGAGAAACAGAGTGTGAGGCGGGGAGGGGCAGAGAGAGAGGGAGACACAGAATCCTAGCAGGCTCCAGGCTCTGAGCTGTCAGCACAGAGCCCAAAGCGAGGCTCAAACCCACGAACTGCAAGATCATGATCTGAGTGGAAGCTGGACAGTTAACTGACTGAGCCACCCAGGCGCCCCAGTGCCTGCTAACTAAAAGTCTTTCTTTGCTTGTCTTCTGAGACACTTCTTTTCTGGTTTTCCTCCTACCTCACTGAACATTTGCTCTCTGTCCTCTTTGCTGGATCTTCCCCCTTTCCTAACTTAGAAAGTGAGAGTAGATAGTAAAACAGTTCAAGGACAAACTCTAGAACCTTCCACTGTTTACAGGTTAAAAAGAAGAGGAAGATACAGCAAAGGAAGAGCAAACTAAACGAAAAGCTAGCAGATGGAAGGAAACAATAAATATTAGAACAGAGATAGAGAATAGAAAAATAATAGAATAAATGAAACCTGATGTTGTCCTCGTGGAAAATAACAAAATTGACAAAACTTAGCTAGCTAGTCTAAGACAGAGACACAAATAACTAAAGTCAGAAGTAAAAGTGAAGACATTACTACCAAACTTACAGAAATAAAAAGGAGTGTGAGAGAATACTACAAACAATTGTACACCAACAAATTAGATTACCTATGTGAAATGGGAAAACCCCTAGAAACACAGGAATTACCAAAACTGACTCAAGCAGAAATCATAAAATCTGAACAGGCCTGTAACAGGTAAAGATAATGAATCAGTAACCAAAACCTCCCAACAAAAAAAGTCAGGACCAGATGGCTTACTGATGAATTCTACCAAACATTTAAAGAATTAACACCAATCCTTTTCAAACTCTTAAAAAAGAAAATAAAGGAGGAGGAGGAGGAACGTGCTAACTCATTCCATGAGACTAGCATTACCCTGACACCAAAGCCAGAAAAATGCATTACAAGAAAAGAAAATTACAATTCAGTGTCATTCAGTTCATTCACAATATTATGCAACCATCACCTTTATCTAGCTCTAAATCATTTTCACACCCCATAATAAAACCCCATGTCCATTAAGCAATCACACTCCTTATTCCCCCTATCCCCAGCTCTTGGCAACCACCAATCTTCCATTTTTATGGATTTAGCTCCTCTGAATAATTTATACAAATGGGATCATACAATATGTGATCTTGTATTTTGGGCTTTCTTTCACTAAATATAATGTTTTCAAGGTTTATTCACATTGTAGGATGTAACAATAGTTCATTTTCTAAATATTTATTTTTGAGAAAGAGAGAATGAGAGCAGGTGCGTAAGCAGGGGAGGGGCAGAGAGAGAGGGAGACAGAGGATCCAAAGCAGGCTCCCTGCTGACAGCAGACAGCCTGATGCAGGGCTTGGACTCACAAACCTTGAGATCAGGACCTGAGTTGAAATTGGATGCTTAACCGACTGAGCCACCCAGGCGCCCCACCATAATTCATTTTCTAAAACAGGGAAAACTTTCAATATTTTACAGAGAGAGAATCCTAAGTAAGGTCCACATGGTCAGTGCGGAGTGATATGGGGCTCAAACTCAGGAACCCTGGGATCATGACCTGAGCCAAAATGGAGAGTCAGCTGCTTAACCGACTGAGCCCCCTCTATCAAAAATTTTTAAACTCCTATTTCTAGTTTGCTAATTTTTTTTAAGTTTATTTGAGAGAGAGAGAGTGCACCCATGTGGGGAAGGGCAGAGAGAGAGAAGGAGAGAGAGAATCCCAAGCAGCCTCCATACTGCCAGCACAGATCCCAAAGTGGTCCCACCAACAGTGAGATCATGACCTGAGCCTAAACCAGGAGTCGGCAACTTAACAGACCGAGCCACCCAGGCAACTCTAGAGCATGTGACTCCTGATCTTGGTTGTCAGAGCCACACCTTGGGTGTAGAAATTACTTAAAAATTTAAAAAAAAAATTTTTTTTAAGATTTTATTTTTAGAAAATAAGCCTTTTAAAAAACATGGAGTTGTTCCTTTCACCACTAACGTGTGAATCTAAAAGAAATGTAATATTGTAGACATCAAGAGAATGGGCACTATTCAAAAAGGAATGCCCCACAAATGTTCCCATGGCAAAACTGGAGCAGTCTACAGTGTTACCCAGCATGCTCTTGGCATTGTTGTAAACAAATAAGGGCAAGATTCTTGCCGAGAGAATTAATATACATACTGCATTTAACAAGCACTCTAAGAGCTGAGACAGCTTCCTGAACTGTGTGAAGGAAAATGATCAAGAAAGAAGCTAAAGAGGGGCACCTGAGTGGCTCAGTCAGTTAAGTGTCTGACTCTTGATTTCCGCCCAAGTCATGATCTCACGGTTCATGAGTTCGAGCCCCCCAGCAGGCTCTACACTGACAATGCTGAACCTGCTTGGGATTCTCTCCCTCTCTCTCTGCCCCTTCCCTGCTCACATTCTCTCTCTCTCAAAATAAATGAACTTAAAAAAGAAAGAAGCCCAAAGAGAAAGGTACTTGGGTTCAATTGAAGCCCCAGCCTGTTTACCCAGAGAAGTATACTTTATGACAACCAGTAGAAAGGAGCCTGAGCTGCTGGAACCCATTCATTATGGATTCATGACAGGTGTAAAAAGAATACAAGACCCCTGGACTGTTTAAAAAAAAAAAAAAAAACAATGGTAATAGTCTCCATAATATCTTCATTTGATTCACCAATTTCTGGTCCTTGTGAAAACCAGACAGATACTGGAGGATGTGTGTGAACTATTGTAAATTCAGCCAAGTAGTAGCCTTAATTGTAGCTGCCTTGCCTGATGTGGTATCATTGCTAGAGCAGATGAACAGGTACATGGTATGCAATCCTTGAATTGGCAAATGCATCCTTTTCCATCCCTATCAGAAAGAAGAAAAGAAACAGTACACATTCGAGAAACAGTTCACCTTCACTTGGAAAAGGCAACGATGTACATTTATAGTCTTACCCGAGGGGCATGTTTGCTCTTCTGCTCTCTGTCATTAAACGATCTGAAGAGACCTAACCAGCTAGGCATCTCTCAGAGCATCACTATGTTGAGCTGCTATGTTGATAACATCATGCAACATGGACTGGTTGAGCAGGAAGTAGCAAGTATGTCACATGCCTTGGTAAAACACTGGCTCTACAGAGGGTCAGATAGTAACCTTTTTTCAGAGTTCCCTTCACAATTAGTTGAAGCACTGTGACTGCTCAGCAATCAACTTTTCCATCTGGCCAATCTTGCTTCCTTTCTTTCCTGCAATTGCCAATCCCAAGAGCAGTCACTAATAAACTGCCTGTCCTTCAATCTCGATCTTAGAAATGGCTTCCCAGGAGCACCTGGGTGGCTCAGTCAGTGAGGCATCCAACTGCAGGTTGGGTCACGGGTTCGTGGGTTTGAGTCCCCACATTGGGCTCCGCTGCTGACAGTTCAGAGTCTGCTTGGGATTCTCGCTCTCTCCCTGTCTCTCTGCCCCTCCTCCACTCTCTCTCTCTCTCTCTCAAAATAAATAAACTTTAAAAAAAAGAAAAGGGATGGTTTCCCTAAAACTGAATGTGTGATCAAGGGAAACACTTTGCCAGGATAAAAAATAAACATAAAACAAATTAGGGTTTTATTTATTTATTTATCTTTAAAAAATTTTTTATAGTTGTTTATATTTTTTATTACTTTTTAAATTTATTTATTGTTTAATTTACATCCAAGTTAGTTAGCATATGGTCCAACAATGATTTCAAGAGTAGATTCCTTAATGCCCCTTACCCATTTAGACCTTCCCTCCCTCCCACAACCCCTCCAGCCATCCTCTGTTCTCTATATTTAAGAGTCTTTTGTGTTTTGTCCCCCTCCCTGTTTTTATATTATTTTTGCTTCCCTTCCCTTATGTTCATCTGTTTTGTATCTTAAATTCTTCATATGAGTGAAGTCATATGATATTTGTCTTTCTCTGACTAATTTCGCTTAGCATAATACCCTCTAGTTCCATCCACGTAGTTGCAAATGGCAAGATTCATTCTTTTTGATTGCTGAGTAATATTCCATATATATATATATATATATATATATATATATATATATATATCTCACATCGTGTGTGTGTGTGTGTGTGTGTGTGTATATATATATATATATATATACCACATCTTCTTTATCCATTCATCTGTCAATGGACATTTGGGCTCTTTCCATACTTTGGCTATTGTTGATAACACTGCTGTTAACATTGGGGTGCATGGGCCCCTTTGAGACAGCACACATATTTATCCTTCGGATAAATATCTAGTAGTGCAATTGCTGGGTTGTAGGGTAGTTCTAATTTTAGTGTTTTGAGGAACCTCCATACTGTTTTCCAGAGTGGCTGCACCAGTTTGCATTCCCACCAGCAGGGTGAAAGTGTTCCTCTTTCTCCACATCCTTGCCAACATTTGTCGTTGTCTGAGTTGTTCATTTTATCCATTCTGACAAGTGTGAGGTGGTGTCTCATTGTGGTTTTGATTTGTATTTCCCTGATGATGAGTGATGTTGAGCATTTTTTTCATGCATCTGTTCGCCATCTGGATGTCTTTGGAGAAGTGTCTATTCATGTCTTTTGCCCGTTTCTTCACTGGATTATTTGTTTTTTGGGTGTTGAGTTTGGTAAGTTCTTTATAGATTTTGGATACTAACCCTTTACCTGATATGTCACTTGCAAATATCTTCTCCCATTCTGTCAATTGCCTTTTAGCTTCACTGATAAAAAAATTTTTAATTTTATTTATTATTGAGAGAGAGGGAGAGAGAACAGATGAGGGAGGGAGGGGCAGAGATAGAGAGGGAGAGGGAGAATCCGAAGCAGGCTCTGTACTGCCAGCATCAGAGCCTGATGTGGGCTTGAACCCAAGAACTGCGAGATCATGACCTGGGCTGAAATCAAGAGTCAGACACTCAGTTGACTAAGCCACCCAGGTGCCCCAAAATTGGGGTTTTACTATGCGATAAAATTCAAGGCAAAAATTATGAACCAAGGAGATAGCATTACATAATGATAAAATAAAGAAAGCAAGAAAACATAACCAACATAAATGTGCTTGGCAATATAGGCTCAAAATATATAAATAGTAATAGTTAAGTGTTACCTGGCTGGCTTAGCTGGTAGAGCATGCACTCTTGATCTTAGGGTTGTTTGTTTTGTTTTTTAACTTTTTTAACGTGTATTTGTTTTGAGAGAGATAGAGAGCAAGGGAGGGGCAGAGAGAGAGGGAGACAGAACCCAAACAGGCTCCACACAGAGCCCAACATCACACAGAGCCCAACATGGGGCTTGAACCCATGAACCATGAGATCATGACCTGAGCCGAAATCAAGAGTCAGAGAGGCTTAATCAACTGAACCACCCAGGCACCCCATTGATCTCAGGCTTGTAAGTTCAAGGCTCAAGTTTTATGTAGAGATTACTTAAAAATAGAATCAGGGGTGCCTGAGTGGCTCATTCGGTTCAACATCCAACTCTTGATTTCAGCTCAGGTCATGATTTCCTGGTTCGTGGGATTGAGCCCAGTATTGGGCTTTGCACTGACAGCTTGAAGCCTGCTTGGGATTCTCTCTCTCCCTTTCTCTCTGCTCCTCCCCAACTCTTTCTCTCTCTCAAAATAAATAAATAAATAGATAGATAGATAGATAGTAATAGTTAACCGTATTGAGTAACTTCTATGTTACTCAATAGAGCCAGGCATGCTCTATATAGGCTTTACATGTGGTAATTCATACTCTTCGTTAGAGGCATGTGAAAAAGTACTTTTATTCTCCCCTTTGCACTTATAAAAAACAATAAATTTAGGAACAAACATAAATAAATCAACTATTGGAACTGGAAATGTTTACAGAGCTCTCTTAGAAACAGATGGATGAAGCAGACACAATAAGCAGAGATACAGAAGATGTGAATAATACAATGAGTTCAGTGTATTGTATATGGAGAATTCTACATCTAACAAACAGATAGTATGCTTTTTCTAGTACATGTGAAACATTACAAAAGATGACTATGTACTAACTTACAAAAGAAGTCTTAATATTACATTTTAATTTTTTCTAAATTTATTTTTATTCTTAATTTTTTAAGGTAATCTCTGTGCCCAAGGTGGGGCTTGAACTCATGACCACAAAATCAAGAGTTTGATGCTCCATGGACTGAACCAGCCAGGCACTCCAATACTACATTTCAAAGCATCAGTATAACACAGCCTATGTTCTATGACTGTAACACAATCACATGGGAAATAACTAATTAAAGGATAGCTTAAAAAATTTTTTAATGTTTATTTATTTTTGAGAGAGAGAGATAGATCATGAGCAGGGCAGGGGCAGAGAGAGATGGAGACACAGAATCTGAAGCAGGCTCCAGGCTCCGAACTGTCAGCACAGAGCTCCATGTGGGGCTCAAACTCACAGACTGCAACATTATGACCTGAGCTGAAGGCAGACGCTTAAGCAACTAAGCCACCCAGGCACCCCATGGATAGCTTTTTAAATCCCCAAATGTCTGGAACCTAAGCACATACTGTTAGTAAATCTTGAATTAAAAAAGGAGTAAGAGGGGAAAAAAAGGAGTAAGAGAAATTATGAAATTCTTTAAATAAAAGTTTGTCATATTTTCTAGGATACAACTATTTTTATTTATTTATTTATTTTTAATTTTTAATGTTCATTTTATTTTTGAGAGAGAACATGCACGAATGAGGGAGGGGCAGAGAGAGGCAGAGACAGAGGACTGGAAGTGGGCTCTGGACTGACAGCAGTGAGCCCCATGAGGGCTTGAACTCATGAACCTTGAGATCATGACCTGAGCCAAAGTCAGACACTAAACTGACTGAGCCACCCACACACCCGTTTTTATTATTATTATTATTATTATTATTATTATTATTATTTTAATGTAGGATACAACTAAAGCTTTAATTAGAGATGTAGAATATTAAATACATTTGAAAGAAAAAAAAATTTGGGCACAAATGAAAAAGCATTCAACTCAAGAATGAATCAGTGGGACGCCTGGGTGGCTCAGTCAGTTAGGTGCCCTGCTTCTACTCAGGTCATGATCTCACTCCTCGTGAGTTTGAGCCCCATGTCCGGCTCTGTGCTAACAGCTTGGAGCCTAGAGCCTGCTTCAGATTCTGTCTCCATCTCTCTGCCCCTCCCCTGCTCACACACGGTCTCTCTCAAATATAAAAAGTAAAACAAAAAAAAATTTTTTTTTAAAGAATGAATTAGTTATTAGAAAGAGATTTTAATTATCTGAGCAAATGGGTCAGGAAGAAATTCAAAACTTGAAAATGCCAGCAAACATTAAAGAAAGTACAAAATATTTTTAAATGTTTATTTATTTTTGAGAGAGAGAGAGCGTGCACATACTCCTGCATGAGCCTCTTGTGCTCATGAGCAGGGGAGGGGCGGAGAGAGGGAGAGAGAGGAGAATCCCACCTGGGTGGCTGAGTTGGTTAAGCATCCAACTCTTGATTTGGGATCATGTCATGATCTCACAGTTTGTAGGACAGAGCCTTGTTTTGGGCTCTTTGATGACAGTGCAGAGCCTTCTTGGGAGACTCTCTCTCTTTCTCTTTCTCTCTCCCCTCCTCTTCTCTCTCTCTCTCTCTCTCTCTCTCTCTCAAAATAAATAAATAAACATAAAAAATTATCTCCAGGTGCCTGGCTGGCTTGGTCGGTAGAGTATGGGACTCTTGATCTCATGGTCATGAGCTTAAGCCTCACCTTGGGCATGGAACCTACTTAAAATAAATACATTAAATAAATAATTATTGCACACTCTTTTTCTGGTTCCTGAAAAACTCATAAAGTAGTGAGAAACTATTCTTGGAAGTCAGTAGAATATGCCTATAAAATCATTTGGGTTGAGACTTTTGGGTAGAAAACTCTTTGATTAATATTCTAATTTCTTGGGGCACCTGGATGGCTCAGTTGGGTAAGCCTCTGACTCTTGGTTTCAGCTCAACCTTGATTTCATGGTTGGGGAGATCAAACCCCACATAGGGCTCTGGGCTGATAGCGCGGAGCCTGCTTGGGATTTTCTCTCCCTCTCTCTCTCTGCCCCTCACGAGCTCACTCTCTCTCTCTCTCTCTCTCTCTTTCTCTATCTCAAAATAAATAAAAAAACTTTAAAAAAAAGTAAATAACACACCAATTAAGTTAACTGGTATTTTATTTAGAATATTCGCTTTTTTTCCCTTACAATATTTGTATGTATATACATAAGTGAGAGGAACCAATAACATTCATTTCATGCATTTTCATTATCTAGTTTTAGAACCAAGATAACTACTATTGATTGGGTAATATTGTGGTTGTAGCCAGAAATCTTTTTTTAATGTACGTATTAGTTCTAATTGCACATGTGTTTTTGTTTGTTCATTTTTTGCATTAATCACTCTCACAGGGGTTTTATGTAATATGAAACTTACTATACCTTTTACCTCTTCTGTGTATTTATTTCATAAGATCCAGTTCAAAGGAGTCTGTGTGTAAAACCTGAAACTTTCTTCCCTAAAAATAATGAAAAACAAATGCCCATTTTTACTATGTAGTACAGTTTGGTTTTTTTT
>NC_064809.1:80213152-80229566 GCF_023721935.1 Panthera uncia
GCAGCATCCACATCCTGGGGAACAAGCCAACACCTTGGAGTCAGCTGAGCCTTCCTTCCCAGTCTGAACACCTTTTAGTCTCCCCATCTACTCCCCTCTTGGATGTGTGCAGGGGCCAAGAGTCCTTTCTTTCTAGAAAGGAACATGAACCCCTGATCTTCAGCAGCTCACCTTCTTTAGAGTCACAAATTCATTCTCTGCTGCTGTGCGCTTGTTGATTTCATCTTCGTATCTAGACACAGAAGAGGGTAAGACATAATTGAGCCAGTGGCAAGGATGATACAGAAAAAGTGTCCTGGAATCCCAACTTTCCATAAAAGAGATATACCCAAAAAGAGCTTCCTGCCAGTGAGCCACAAAAATGATTTTTGGGGGTCCCTAAATTGTTTTTATCTTTTTCTCTCCCCATGCACCTCTATGACCTTTTTGCTATTTTGGGTTGTTTTTGGCAACAATTGTGAGTTTCATTTCCATGCACATGTTTTGCTATGGAATCAGGCCCACATCTTGACCTAGTCACCCAATAGTCTTGATGTGTGCACTTCAGGGAATGGAGCCCTTTCTGTCCTTGTGCTCACTTGTTCTTGAAGTCCTCCACCATGTCCTGCATGCCCCTGAGCTCTGTGTCCAGGCGGCCCCTCTCCCCCAGGATGCTGTCCAGCTGTCTCCTGAGGTTGTTGATGTACTGCTCAAACAAGGGCTCCAGGTTCTGCCTCACGGTCTTGGTGCCCTGCTCCTGGAGCAGAGTCCACTTGGTGTCCAGGACCTTGTTCTGTTGTTCCAGGAATCGCACCTGGAAGAAGACAAGATTGTTATTTGCCAGAGAAAGCCAGGGAGAAAGAGATGTAACCTGACAGGTGCCCACGCACTTTGGGTAGTCGCCCAGGTTGGGCTATTACAGACCACGTACAGAGGGTCAGGCTGACAGTGTTGCACCCCCAACCCTATTTCATTCCAACCTCACTGGTCTTAGTGTGAAATTCTTCCATGGACCTATGACATCTTCTCACCAACTAAGCTATTCGGCCCATCAGCGTCTTTCGACATTTCTTCTCTTTTTATTGAAAAGCGCAACCACACATCTAGTGAAAAATATTTCTGGGGTGCCTGGGTGGCTCATTCAGTTAAGCTTCTGATTTTTGATTTTGGCTCAGGTCATCATCTCTGTGTTGTGAGATCTAGCCCCTGTCAGGCTCTGTGCTGTCTCTCTACCTGTAACCCTCTCCTGTTCTCTTTTTCAGTTTCTCTCTCTCTCTCTCTCTCTCTCAAAATACTTAAATAGACATTTAAAAACATAGTATTTCTCTGTTACAAAGTGGAAAGTTATATTTAAATTGTACCTCAGGTAAAGGACTGTTAAATGTGCAGAAACTAGCGATTTAATCCAATTCAGTTAATTACTGGATTCCATTAACTTCTGCTTTAGTGCATGATTGCCCTGTATAACAAATGCCCTAATGGTCATGCTCTAGTTCTACACATTTTGCATTTCTATATTTATGTAAATGTTTGTGAGACTTTTTTTCTAATTCAGCCAGAAATCTTTTTCTTATTTCTATCTTTATGTAAATATTTCTGACCCTTTTTTTTAATTCATTCAGAAATCTTTTTCTTTTCTTTCACCTTTTTCCTCATGTCCAGAGCCCTAGAACAGTTTTCCACTGGAATTATTATTTAATCTCTTAGAATATTCAGCAGGTAAAGCTGACCGATTCTATTCTCTCATTGCCTTATTTTGCTTCATGGATAACACAAGTTGAGTATTGTTCCCTGGCTGGGATGAAGGACAATTAAGAGACCCAGTGGTTTCAAGTGATTTCCATCGCCTTCTGCCTGTTGTCAACATGGAGGCCATGTGACATCCCAGGGGAGAGCTCCTCTGAGTCCCCTTCTCCCTCCCTCCTGAATCTCACCCCAGTAGGACATTCATTGATTGTCTAGTCTGGGGAGCCTGCCATCCCAGTGGAGGCAGGTCTTCCTGGCTCACCTTGTCGATGAAGGAGGCGAACTTGTTGTTGAGGGTCTTGATCTGCTCCCGCTCCTCAGTCCTCACCCGCTGGATGGTGGGGTCGATTTGCAGGTTCAGAGGAGTGAGGAGGTTCTGGTTGATGGTGACCTCTTGGATGCCTCCAGGGGGGCACACAGGGAAGCCAGAGCCCCCATAGCCACCAGCAAAACCAGCTCCACCACCGAGCCCAAAGCCACCACCAGCTGCGGCACCAAAACCAAATCCACTGGCAGCTCCACCTCCATAGCCAAAGCCACCTCCAACTCGGCCACCATATCCGCCACTGATGGCACAGCTGCCCCCTCCGATGGAGATCCTCTTGGAGCCGCCCAGGCTATAGAGGCTCCTGCTCCCAAAGCCAGCTCCTCCACACACTCCACCGAGGCCACCAGTGCCCCTGGAGCGGGACACAGAGACACTGCTGAAGCCAGAGCGGCAGACCCCTGGGACTCTGGCTGAGCTGGTGCTGAAGCCACGGTGGCTGACGCTTTGGCTCCTCACGGTGGATTTGCTAGACATGATTGCTGAAGAGGGAAGGCTGAAGAAAGCGTGAGAGGCTGGAGGGTAGAGCTGAGAGGAGCAGATCTGTGAGATGAGCCTCTCGGCAGCAGTTTATATATGGTGAAAATGGGCTGGGCTCCGTCCTGGAAGGTGAGCTTGTAGATTGGGAAGGGTTGGGCATTTACAAACAATAATGTCACATCTTGTATATTAGAAAAGTTATGAAATAATGAAAATTTCATTTTTGGCTTCCTTTAGTCAGGGAAAATATCTCCAGTCTTCCAGCTTTGACTTGATCTCAGTATAATGTGACTATTCTCAATTCACTGAGGTAGGAGTAGTTACTGTCTCAAAGTTCTGCATGTTATGCTCTTGTATGAGAAATTAAGTGCACTCCTCTCCACCTGTGTTGTACCCAGCAGAGATAGGATACTGAAATAATCTATTTCATATGCCTTCATAGTAACATTCTCATTATTTTTCATTATTACAGAAGTTAAATATGACTTTTCTTTTGCTCTTATGTAAAATTTCACCCACATAAAGGAGTAACATAACAACATAATCGGTCCCTATATTCTTATCACTCAGCTTTATAAAAGTCATTATCTCAAAACCAGTATGACAGCTTCCATATTCCTACCTTATTCCTTGACGACTGTAAATTATTGGAAAACAAATGTCAGAGATCATATTGTCTTGTTTGTATATAATTCTGTATTTATGTCCGAATGACAGACACTTAAAAATATAACCAAAGTACCATTTTCATATATTAAAAATGTATATATTCATTAACATCAGCAGGTATGTATTCAGTCTTCAATATACCTCTTGGTGTTATTTATTTTTTTATTTTGGTTGTCAGAATCAGGATCCAAATATGCTCTATATCTGTTATTTGTGTGTGAAATGTCTTTTAGATAATATCTTCTAAATCATTTAAGTCAGTATATTCTTCTTCATTTTTTCCATACAATTTATTTGTTAAAGAGACTGGGTTCTTTGTCAGGTGCAGTGTTTCATTCCTTGGATTTTTCTAGTTGCGTGTTCATGGTGCCTCATTAAACATCTTACTGTGTCCTTTGTATATCCTGTAAAGTGATAGGTAAAGCTAGAAACTTAATGTGCTATCTGTTTAAACATTCCAGATGTAGATGTATAGACTGCCTACTCATATATTGAATATTGTTACTTACAACACTTGCTTCAATGTTTAGACGTTGAGGGAGAATGTTGAAGACGTTCAAGGAATAAAATATACATTCAAGGTCATTCCCCAAGCAGCCAATTCCTATATATGGATTCAAGCGGTGTTCTCAGTTCCTGTGTATCTTTGTAGTATCCTCATTTGGGTGTTTCTGTGTTTTTCCTGGGGTATGTGGTGTGTGTGTGTGTGTGTGTGTGTGTGTGTGAGAGAGAGAGAGAGAGAGAGAGAGACAGAGAGAGAGAGAAGAAAGAGATGGAGAGAGATATTGGGGCGAGTGTATATGTACAGAGGGTGCCCATATTGTTAAAAAGTATATATTTTATGCATATCCATGTTTGTATAATATCCACCTTTATATCCTCTTTTCAGTTACGCCTGTGTTGTATTTCTTATGTGTTTTCTCCTCGTCCTCCTTTAATGTTCAGTGATGGCTGTTTCATGCCTGCAAGCTCTTCTCCCCCTCTGTCTACCTCCCTTTCCATGTCCATTACTGCCCATTCAGCAATGCCTTCACCTCCCTGTTTGCTTTCAGCATGGCCTTCATTTTGAGTGTGGTTTTGTCTTGTTTCTTGGCTCCTTTTCTGAGCTCCTCCAGTTCATTTTCTCCTTTATTATCTCATTCAATTGCCCCATTTGTTCTCTGATTTTATCATGGTATCTATTTCATTGAATTTTGGGAAATATACTATTGGAATTTTTTTCTGTTGAGTGTTTTTCACATGCCTCTTGTTTGTCCCTGTGTTACTTAATGGAAGGTGCCTATTGTGATCCTGGAATGCTTCCTTTATCTCTGCCTTTGTTTTTTTTTTAATGAGTGTTAATTTATTTTTGAGAGGGAAGAGAGAGAGAGAAGAAGAAGAAGCAGGGAGGAGCGGAGAGAGAGAGAGGGAGACACAGAATCTGAAGCAAAGGATCCAAAGAAGGTTCCAGGCTCTGAGCTGTCAGCACAGACCCCAGCACGGGGCTGGAACCCATGAACCATGAGATCATGACCTGAGCTGACGTTGGACGCTTAACCAACTGAGCCACTCAGGCTCCCTGGAATGGTTCCTTTCTGACCAGTGCTCATCTGTGAATGAAGCAAGCCCTTTCTGGCCCTGCCATTTGCAGGAGGTATTCTGGGAGGGGGGGCCAGGGCCATATCCAGGCGAATAGGATTTCTCATTATGACACAGGGCTGTGTGAATAATTCCTCTAAGCTTTAACTCTGACAAGCCAACAAAGGTCACCACAGAGTAGCTCACAATTTCGTCTCTGCTTTCTTTGCTTCACCAACAAAATGCTGCCAATAAGCCTGGACGGATTCCTTATTCAGCCCAGCCTTCACAGTTTTGTGAAACTTCATGACAAATGGGGTCCTGCCTCCAGCCCACACACCCAGTTCTGATTGTTGCAAACAAGGGATTCTTGGATGTGTACCTGATGAAGTGTCCTTTACAGGGACTTAGCAGCAGTGCAGTGAGTCAACAGTGTCTGGCACGTAGGAAAACCTGTGTTGGCTTTGTTTGGTGTTCCTTCGTGGTTATTGAGTTGTTTGGTTTGGATTTGTTGGTGTTGAGTGTTCTTCCCTGAGATTTGCAACTGTGGGCATCTTCTCTCTGAGTTTCTGAACAACTGTCTTGCATTTTTCTATGTCTGTGAGAATATTCTTCTATTTCTTTTAAGGTTTATATATTTTGAGAGGGTGCAAGAGGGGGAGGGGCAGAGGGAGAAGGGGACAAGGGATCCAAAGTGGGCTCTGGGCTGCAGCAAGACCCATGTGGGGCTCAAACTCACAAACCATATCATGACCTGAGCAGAAATCAGATGCTCAACCGACTAAGCCACCCAGGTGCTCCTTTTTTTTAATGGATTTTAGATTGTTTCATGTTGGTTGAAGGTGGAGTTTACTTTTTTGTTTTCTTCTTCTTCTTCTTCTTCTTCTTCTTCTTCTTCTCATTTTTGGGTGTTTGAGAAGGAGGAAGTGCTTCCCATTTGTCTCTACAATTAAGTTCAGAAGGCTCCCATTCACACATTTATATTTAAAATATCATACAAACTAAAATATCAAGCTAATCAATTTAAAATATTATTTTTTCCTCTCTCACACTTAATGAAAACAATTTTATTCTAAGCGGATGTCCTCGTCCTAAGGGCCTCTCTACCCTAGAGCCATGCTGGGAGTCATCTGAAAGCTTTCTGGAAGACATCACATTTACTGTCAGTAGAAATGTAATCCTCAATTAAATGCTCTCCTCGGTGTGATGATTTACTTAATACTTTAAACAAAATTTGTATCCTTGAACATTTCAAGTGGATACAATTGCAGAGAATAGCATATAAACCACCATGTACCAATCACCCAGATTAAACATTTATTAACATTTTCTCATGATTGTTTCATCTAATCCCTTACTTCTTATATCTAAATCCTCTACTACTCTTGTTGAAGTGACTTAAAGGAAACCCAGACAGCAAGTCATTTCACTTGTAAATATTTGCAGGTGTGTCTAAGCAATAATGACTTTTTAATCCAACTGCATAACACTACTATAGCTTTCCTAAGAAACAGCTTTTTTTTTTTTAATGATATCTAATGCCCACTTGTATTTGAATTTCTCAGGTCATCTCAAAGATGTTTTTTTAATCCTGGTTTGCTTGATGCAACATCCTAACTAGGTTCACATATTGCATTTAACAGGTATGTCTCTTAAGATTCTTCTATTTGATAACAAACTCCTTCCTTTTCTATGTGTCACTTATTTGTGGAAAACTTATTTTTTCTACAGAATGTCTACCTCCAGGCTGTGTCTCGTTGTGTCCCATCAGCATCACATAACTTCTTCCATCCTTGGTTTTCTGTGTACTAGAGTTTGTATTGAGTTGATTAGATTTACTTCCATTATTTCAGGCAAGAGGCATTCTGGCTGTGCTCTGTACTCCTGAGTGCATTGTATCACGAGGTACGTAATGCTAGTTGTCTAATTCTTAGTGATGTTAAGACAGATCAGGGGACTTTTGTGGTTCAGCCCCACCCCTCCACTGAAAGGTACAGGATAAAATTTCATCTAAGATTGTAATATTCATTGAGCACTTCCTAGACTCACTATTTCATTAGGGGTTGCAAAATGGCACCTTTCCAATTTTATCATCCTGTGTCTGCATTTGTTAGTCAGTACTCATCTATAAAGAAGGAATCTTAATGTTTACTTTTTAGGTAACCTAATACTAACTTCATTCAGGAGAGTCAAACAAAGTTCTTGATCCTTCCCTGTTTTTTTTTTTTAATGTTTATTTATTTTTGAGAGAGAGAAAGACAGAGCACAAGTAGGGGGGAGAGGCAGAAAGAGAGGGAGACACCGAATCTGAATCAGGCTTCAGGCTCTGAGTTGTCAGCACCGAGCCCAACTCGGGACTGAAACCCACGAACCCCAAGATCATGACCTGAGTTGAAGTTGGACACAACCAACTGAGCCACCCAGTGGCCCCCATCCTTTCCCCTTTTAAATCACTTTTTAGAGTAACGGATTCAGAGTTTAGCAATTAGAAATGTAATCAAGATTTTTAGTTTGGTCATTTGTTTTGTTTGAATTTTTGGTATAATTATAAACTCACAGTTTAAAATATCTATATATTTGATATGTTTTTGTCCATTGCAGCCATTAGTTCTTTAGGTGCTTAAATTGTCCCATCTTAAGCCAATGGGAGTTCTTCAGATTGGCCTCTATGTTCTTTCGACAGGACCCATTCAGCTTCTACAGCTTCCTTGTTTTCTGAGACGATCTGTCTCCAGCTTACCTTGTACTTACCTTGTTACTGACATGGGACCAACCATTCTGCCAAATAGCTCCAGTTCCTTATATTGGGAAATAATATTCATAAAGTACAATTTGGATGAAAAGAGTACTCACTTTTACTGGGTTGTCTTTGCTTTGATGTCGTTGCAATGGTCAGAACTAGGAAAGATGTTAAGAATATATTTAAAAACAAATCAGAAGCTGGGGCGCCTGGGTGGCTCAGTCGATTGAGCTTCCAACTTCGGCTCAGGTCATGATCTCATGGTTTGTGGGTTCTAGCCCCACGTCCGGCTCCATGCTGTCCATCTCTGTGTTGTCTGGCTCCATGCTGACAGCTCAGAGCCTGGAGACTCCCTCAGATTCAGTCTCTCTCTCTCTCTCTGCCCCCCCACTCGCACTCTGTCTCTTTGCGTCAAAAATAAACATTAAAAAATATTAAAAAAACCAATCAGAAGTTATGCTAATATTTTCAATTTAAAAAGAATGCTACAGAATGGTTTTATACCTTATTTATTATTTCTCACACTGAAATCTTGGCCCTGAATGACATAAATATATTACATATTTGCTTTATCCTGCAATATACCTATGGTAGTATCAAAAGAACAATATCAATGTTAGTATTAAAACTAAGTCTACTGAATACAGGTTAAGATTTCTTTGTGACTACTTTCTCCAAGTGCTGTGAAGAAAAACAAGTTAGGCAAAGGGCATGGAGAGAAAGTGGTGAAAGAAAACTTTCATGAGCATTCAGATAAATTCTAGGCTGGCAGTTTCAGACAGAAGCAGAACACAAGGGCCTCCATTATCACAATGGATGGAGCTGAGTCTCTTAAGTGGAAGGAATACAGATACAGATGACAGCGGCCTTACAGAAGGGGCTGCTAAAGGGGCATGAGGAGAGTGGGGACTGCAACAGTGTTGGGGGAAATGGAGCCTCTGAGTGGAGCCTCCAAGACCAAAAGAGGATGGTTTTCCTGCCCCGTGACTACTTTTTAGTGTCAAAGGGAGTCCAGTAAGTGAAAGCATTGAGAAGGAACTGCCCAACAGGAGTCATGGTCAAAGAGGGATACAGCTACTTCCAGAGATGGACACCTCAAACTCTTTGTCCTCTCATCCTTGGATCTACTGCCAGTTTTTCATAAGGCCAAATACAATGACTAGTTAGCAAGCAAGGAAGTCTGTAGGGATTGCTTCCTGGGGCATGGAGCAGAGCAGAGAAGAGCAGCATGCTCTTAACCCCTCTCTGAAACATTCCCTCCCCTGACTGTGCTGCACCCCTGCCTCACCATGAGATGTGATTCCATGCATTGGGACATGCTCAGGATTCCATGTTTCCTCTCTTCCTTCCTTCCCTCTTTCCTTCCTTCCTTCCTTCCTTCCTTCCTTCCCTCTGTCTTTCCTTCGTGGTACAAATTATTCCAATTTTGCCACTGGGAGCTCTTTCAGTGGGCTTTTTGATTATTTCCTAAATTTTTGTCACTGAAAGATGCTATAGCATTATCTTGTGTATTTCCCACCCCAGTCCTAGTATCAGTCACTTCTCCAGGGAGCCTTCTTAATTCCTAATGGTATTAGTCAGGGTTTTCCAAAGAAATAGAACCAAGGAGACAGAAAAAATATATACACACACACACACATGTATATACGTATGTGTACAAAAAATCATTGTAGACTTATGATATATACAATACATATAATTAAATACATACATATAATTACATAGATCATAAATCTATAATAAATAAATAAATGTTTTATTATTTAATGTATATAATCACATGAGCCTTAAAATAAATCTTTTTTGTATATACATGTGTGACTTTTGTATGCACATATGTATATATATATATATACAAAAAGAAACTAATTTTTATTTTTTTAATGTTTGTTTATTTTTTGAGAGAGAGAGACAATGTGCATGTGGGGGAGGGGCACAGAGAGAGGGAGACACAGAATCCGAAGCAAGTTCCAGGCTCTGAGCTGTCAGCACAGAGCCTGACGTGGGGCTTGAACCCAGGAGCAGTGAGATCATGACCTGAGCTGAAGTTGGACGCCCAACTGCATGAGCCACCCAGATGCCCCAAAGCTTGCTAAAATTTCAATTGAGATTATGTTGAATCTATATAGCAAAATGGGAAGAAATGACATCTTAATAATATCAAATCTTCTAATCCATGAATATGCAATATATATCCATATATTTACACTTTTGACTTCTTTCATCAATATCAATATTTTATGATTTTGCACACATAGATCCTCTTCACATTTTATCAGATGGATGCCCAAGTAAATTTAATATTTTGATACTATTATAAATGATACTTTAAAAATTTTCAACATTCAGTTCTTTACTACTGGTCTATAAAAAAGCAAATGATTTTTAGGTAGTGATCTTGTGTACCACAACTTTGCTATACTGACTTGTTTATTTGAGGAGGTTTTTAGATTTTCTACGTAGACTATCATCTCATCTGAGAATAAAGAGCTTTATTTATTCACTTCTAATCTGTATCACTTATATTGCTTTCTCTCATCTTATTGCACTAGTTAGAGCTTCCAGTACACTGTTGCATAAAAATGGAGAGAGAATACATGCTTATCTTATTCTTGACCTCAGAAGAAAAGGGTCCAGTATCTCACCAGTAAGTGTGATGACAGCTATAGGATTTCTTTTTTATTAAAAAATTTTTTTAATGTTTATTTATTTTTTTAGAGAGAAACAGAGAGGCAGAGAGAGACAGAGTGCAAGCTGGGGAGGGGCAGAGAGAGAGGAAGACACAGAATCCAAAGCAGGCTCCAGGCTCTGAGCTGTCAGCACAGAGCCTGATGCGGGGCTCGAACTCACCAACTGTGAGATCATTACTTGAGCAGAAGTCAGACACTTAGCTGACTGAGCCACCCAGACACCTCTATAGGATTTTTTTTAAATGTTCTTTTTTTAAAAAGTTTTTTAAAATGTTTATTTATTTTTGAGACAGAGCTTGAGTGGGGGAGGGATAGGGAGAGAAAGGGAGACACAGAATCTGAAGCAGGCTCCAGGCTCTGAACTGTCAGTACAGAACCCGACGTGGGGCTCTAACTCGTGAACTGCAAGATCATGACCTGAGATCATGACCTGAAGTCTGCCACTTAACTGACTGAGCCACCCAGGCTCTTCAACTTAATGTTCTTTTCTAAGATGAGGAACTTGTCCTCTATTCTTTGTTTGGTGAGAGTCTTTTCCTTTTTTTTTTTAAATCATGAATGGATGTTGGATTGCATTATATAATTTTTTCTGCTTTAACTAATACAATCATATGATTTTTCTCCTTCAAAATTTTGATATGGTGAATTACATTGAATGATTTTGAATGTTGAATCAGCTTTGCGTATCTGCAATAAATCCCATTCATTGTGGTGTATAACTCTTTATACATCGTAGGATTCAATTTGATGATATTTTGTTGAGCACTTTCGTATCCATGGTCATAAGAGATCATAGAGTTTCTCTATCTGGTTTTAGTATTAGAGTAATGCTGTCCTCATAGAATGAGTTAGAAAGTGTTCCTCCTGCTTCTATTTTTTATAATAGATTGTCAAGAATTGGTACCATTTCTTTTTTAATTGTTTGGTAGAATTAACCAATGCAAATATCCAGGACTTGTGCTTTTTAAAAAATTTTTTAAAAAGTTTACTTATTTTTGAGAGAGACAGAGACAGAGAGAGAGAAAGAGAGAATGAGTGGAGGAGGGGCAGAGAGAGAGGGAGACACAGAATCTGACACAGGCTCCAGGCTCTGAGCTGTCAGCACAGAGCCCAATGCAGGGCTGGAACCCATGAACTGTCAGATCATGACCTGAGCTGAAGACTGGAGCTTAACCAACTGAGCCACCCAAGCACCCCTAACTTGTGCTTTCTTTTTTGGAGGCTTATATATTATTCATTCAATTTCTTTAATAGATTCAAGGCTATACTGATTATAAATTTCTCCTTGTGTAAGCTTCAGCACTTTTCTGTATTTCTATTTTGGCCCATTTCATCTAAATTATCAAATTTATGGGGCACCTGGGTGACTCATTTGGTTAAGTGTCTTACTTCAGCTCAGGTCATGATCTCACAGTTCTTGAGTTCAAGCCCTGCATCAGGCTCTGTGCTAACAGCTCAGAGCCTGGAGTCTGCTTCTGATTCTGTGTCTCCCTCTCTCTCTCTGCCGCTCCCCTGCTTTTGCTCTGTCTCTACTATCTCAAAAATAAATAAACATATAAAATTTTTTTAATTATCAAATTTGTAAGTATACAGTTTGTTGGAGTTTTTCTTGATTATAATTTTGATGTCCAGGCATCAGAAAATTTTAATTTAAATCCATATAGTTTTTTAGTGTCCTTTTAAAAAGAATTTTTTTAAGTTTATTTATTTATTTTGAGAGAGACAGAGACAATGCTAGTGCGGAGGGGCAAAGAGAGAGGGAGACAGAGAATCCCAAGCAAGCTCTGTGCTGACAGTGCAGAACCTGACACTGGGCTTGAATGCATGAATCCTTGAGATCATGATCTGAGCCAAAACCAAGTGTCAGACATTTAACCAACTGAGCCACCCAGGCCCAGGAACCCCTTTATCCTCTTTTTGTGTATTGCTATATCCTAGATAAATTTCTTTGTCAATTATTTTACTTTCCATTATTCCACATGGGAATATTAGTATGTGTGGTGAGTGGGATTAGATTTTGGAAAGCAATCATCACATATCCGGTATTAAATAAATTCTGGGCAGGGAGTTATGTCAAAATGAAAGGCTGACATTGTTCCTTGCAGGAATGGTTACAAGTGAACACAGCAGGGTACTGATATAGTAGGATCCAGAAACATCTTTATAAATTAGCCAATCCATGAGAATTTCCCTTGTGCTGAGTTGGGGCTAGGGGCATGGGGAAAACAGGGACTGAAAACGGTGACTGGTGGTTGGGAAGCAGAAGTTAACAGACCATCCTTGCACTGTATCCTGAGTTTTCCCTTAACCATTCTTAGAAACCAGAGCAGGCCAGGGCACTGCTAGAGGGGATGCAAGATCACCTCATCGGAGCACAGAACTTGACTTCTTTGAGCCTCTGTTAAGAGGTCTAGGAGGTAAGGAATAGGGAGATTCCATTCTTGTTTTGTCTTCAGACTTCAAGAGGTCAGCATCTAAGATTTGTGCCTGAGTTTGTAGATCCTTAATTTGCTCAGATCTAGTGTTTTCAAGTTTTTCGTGTTGTGAAGATTATTGGAATTCACATCCGTGTACATATAACCTCCTGCATTTGTACTAGTTTCTTAAGATACATTTCTAGAAGGATACTTCCGGTTCAGCAGTATACACATATTAATTGCTATTGTCAGGCACGTTTCTGGGTCATGAAGGCAATTGCAAGTCAAATTTAATCTCTTATTCTCTTGTCGCTATTCTTTGGCTCTAACTGGACAGTACTATATTTCTCTGGGAATTATGGGTGGCTGCTGGGGCAGGTGGCAGAGAATCTTACAGACCAAGTCAAAGAGGCTAAGATGCTACTCCCAAATACAGGCAGTGCAAACACTTTACATTGATGGTAGACCAGATGCCTGCCACTCCACTTGACAAGCATTTACATGGAATCTAATCTGGCAAGGAATCCTGAACATCAGGATGCGAGACTGAGGTTTGATGAAGCAGTCTAGAGGATGGGAGTAAGTACTGGGGATTGGGAGTATTTTTCACATGATAAGGCATTTGGCTGATGAAAACACTCAGGACCCAAAGGTAATGAAGCAAGTCACTACTCCACCATGAATTATATTATAAATCTGCTTTATTGCATTGGAAGAGAGCAAGGAGAAGAACACATGACAGGGACACAAACCCTGTTTATCACAGAGCTGATCACTTATGCTTTCACAAGCACTGTGAGGGAAGGCCTCACTACTTGAGAGATGGGGAATTCATGGGCCCGTGGAAGCAAGAAGAAGTTGCTGTGTCCTGGAGTAGGACCCAGGCAGTGACCTTTGGATGGTGAGCAGTGGAAGCTCAGGTGGAGCAGGTATAGGCAGTGATGAGAAATGAAGGCACTCAGCAGTTTCTGCTCAGAGTCAGAGAGTAAGAAACCAGAGACGGGAGAGGAGAAGCAGCCTGAGAGAGGGCAATCCAGTTGCAGATGGGACAACGTGGGGCCAAGAGCTGATGGCAGGACTTAGTGCTTGTAGCTCTTCCTGCTGGAGGATGAGGTGGTGGTGTATTTGATGGTGGAACTGCTGCCCCCAGAGGAGCTGAAGCCACCCCCAATGCCTCTGCCGCTGCTGGAACTGAAGCCAGCTCCCAGGCTGTGGCCGCTGCCATAGGAGTAGCCGCTGCCTCCGCCCAGGCCTGCACCACTGCCCACACCGCTGGCACTGCCATAGCCGCCAGCGCTGCCATAGCCTCCGGAGACGGTGGACTGCACCACAGCTGTGAAGGGGAGGGAGACAAGGACACACAGGACACAGTGAGCTCATTCTGCCAGTCTGAGTCTCGTCAGAAGGGCTAAGGGCAAGGGAGAGGGGCAAGCCAAGTACTTACAGATGTTGACTTGTCCAACACCTTCCCCACTCAGCCTAGGAAGGGAGAAAACACAGGGACCGTGAGACCTCAGACAGCCACCACTGGACCAGAGTGGGAAGCCTCAATGTGAGGATAACCCATGAGCAAACTGCCTTTTAAGATTCTCTGAGAGTCATGATTGTGGCCATAACTAGAATGCCTTCAACTTGTGCTCATGGCCAGACATCATGGACATGTATTCAGAGGTTTGAGGAGCTTGTGTGAGTTACTCACCTGCACTCCTCGCCCTCCAGCAGCTTCCTGTAGGTGGCAATCTCCACGTCCAGGGCTAGCTTGACATTCATCAGCTCCTGGTACTCCTTCAGCAGCCGGGCCATGTCCTGCTTGGCCTTCTGCAGAGCATCCTCCAGATCAGCCAGCTTGTTCTTGGCATCCTTGAGGGCCATCTCCCCACGCTGTTCAGCATCAGCAATAGCGGACTGCAGGTTGGCACACTAGAGCAAGAAGATAGGCAGAAGGAACTCGTAATGTAGTTCTCCAGGAGAGTAGCCATACTTCTTTCTAGTGAGGAACAGTTCCAGAGCCCAGATACGATGGTAAGGGACTTCTACCACATTTTTTCCCAGTCTTTGTCTGTTCTGCACAATTTATCTAGTCTGGGAGCCACATGAGGACATATATGCCTTTTTTAAACCACCTTCTCTGAGGGCTGGGTGGGAGACCCTATACTGGACCAAATACCAGCATAGTTGAAAGAAATGGACCCACTCAGTTTGTTTTGAGTGCTGTCTCCAAAGCCAGACCAGAACCTTTTCTCATGATTCATGTGGATGCCCCCTAATTTATACAAAATTACCAACATCTTCACTTAAGGCTATGAGGTTCATTTCTGGCCATTGGGATCTTGTCCTCCTCACTCCTAAGGTCTTCTAACATGCTTGGGCAACACCGATCTTCATCCTGGGTCACTGCTCAACTTGTGTTTCAATTCGATGTTGAGCAGATTTAGAACAATCTTGCCCCCCCCCCCCACTTTGGACCTCCCCTTTTCTTTCCCCACTTGTTTCTTGTATTCCTAAACCAAGCATTCTCCTTAAGTAATCTCTTTCAAAAGTCCTGGGATGATCTTTCTACACTCTGACTAATTGGGATTGCTCTTGTCATGCGGTTGTGTCATTCTGTAGGGTTAGCACTCATCTGTCCTCATATGTGGGAACTCACTGAGGGTGGGAGCCACATGCACCCCTCTCTTTGCTCTTCCCCCAATTCCCAGCATTTCCCAAATGGTGGCTGATGGCTGCCTGGTGGTTGAGTGAGGAAGCGATGCTTGTCTTCTCCAGAAGCCCCCACCGTACCTGCTTCTTGACATGGTCGATCTCGGATCTCAGCCTCTGGATCATGCGGTTGATCTCAGCAATCTCCTGCTTGGTGTTGCGCAGATCATCCCCGTGTCTACCTGCGGTGACCTGCAGCTCTTCATACTGGAGTCCAGAGGGAGAGAAGGTGGTGCATGTGGGTTTTCACATGCTAATGGTGACCTGACTTCTCAATCTGGCATTTAACACACCCAGAGCTAGTGACTTCTCACCAAGGCATTTTAGAGAAAGTTGACGGGGCAAGGTCACTGAATACTGTACACTGATCACAGCCCCTCTTTTTCATGCAATGCTTGCTGCCTAGTTCAGTTGGAGGCCAGCAATGTTCTGTATTATGTTTCCAAGGGAGCCAACTCAGGGTGAAGACAAAAGCAAGGATCCCTATCTATGTAGCTAGCCTCCTGCAGCGGGGTTCTTTGACTTACTCAAAAAGCACATAAATTCTGTGAATGCCTGCTCTGTGAGTGCAGGGTTCACACCTGTGAGAAATCATCAGCTTCCTTGAGGTGATTTTCCCAGCGAAGGGGGTAGGCTTGCTGGTGTCTAGGAAGAGGACACAGGCAATCCTGGGCACCTGTCAACTCAAGGCTCACCTTGCTCTGGTACCAGGACTCAGCCTCAGCCCGGCTCTTCTGAGCGATCTCCTCATATTGGGCTTTGACTTCAGCGATGATGCTGTCCAGGTCCAGGTTACGGTTGTTGTCCATGGACAGGACCACGGAAGTGTCTGAGATGTGGGTTTGCATCTGAGCCAGTTCCTGCAGAGCATAAGATCATCAGATCATCTTTCCCTTGGCCTTACAGACGTACCCCACTCCAGGATCCTCCACCCTTGGCAGAGCCCCATCACAACAAAAAAAAGAGGAGTGGGGATGCTTACTGCTTCATACAAGGCTCTGGTGAAGTTGATCTCATCCATGAGAGCATCTACCTTGGCTTGCAATTCAACCTTATTCATGTAGGCAGCATCCACATCCTGGGGAACAAGCCAACACCTTGGAGTCAGCTG
>NC_064809.1:80230066-80248901 GCF_023721935.1 Panthera uncia
CCACCAATCCATCCATCCATCCATCCACCATCCATCCATCCATCCACACACTCATCCATCCATCCATCCACCCAACCATCCATCCATCTATCCATCCATCCATCCATCCATCCATCCACATACTCATCCAACCATCCATCCATCCATCCATCCATCCATCCATCCATCCACACACTCATCCATCCATTTATCCATCCATCCAGCCAGCCAGCCAGCCAGCCAGCCATCCACCCTCACACCAATCCATTGACTTGCCTATTTGCTTATCTGCCAGTTCATCCACTCACTCACCTGCCTGGCCATCCCTTCATCTGCCTATTTATCTGCTCATCCATCCACCCACCCATCCACCCACCCATTCATCCATCCCAAAGAAGGAATTCCGTCCCCTTTGGCATGGCTGCGTCACCGGGGAGGGTGAGAGCCACAGTTCCAGGGTTGGATCAGACCTCGTGGCCTGCCTGGGGTGGGGGTGGGGGGCCGCTGGACTCCATCCTGGCTTGGCCGCCCCCCCCCCCCCCCCCCCCCCCGGGCGGGCCCCACCCCCCCCCCCCGGCCCCCCCCCCCCCCCCCCCCCCCACCACACACACACCCTGGTCCCTTCCTCCAGGCCCCTCCCCACACATCCACAGCCCTGTCCATCCGTGTCCCACCGACTCCTGGTCTCAGCGTCAGAGCCTACCCGCAGCCCGGTTCTCTCGCGTCTCCAGGCCTTTTGCCCAGATGGCTCCTCTGCCTACCCTGCCTCCTGCTTCGTTCCCACCTGCTTAGCCGGGCTGTCGGTTCCGACCACCTCCGTGGCTCATCCAGGCTCCTCGGTGTTTCATAGGCCCCCGAACCACAGCTGTGCTCACATCCTACTTCTGGCCTCACCTGGCCCTTTACCCCATTTCATCCCCACCCTGCACCCTTGCTGGGGGACAGGGCAGGGGTTGTGTCTCCATTCGACAGAGGGGAAAGCTGAGGCCCGGAGAGGCTCTGGGGCTTGCCCAGGACCACTCCGCTGCTCAGTGGCAGGTCTGACATGAGCACTGGCCTTCTGACCCTCAGCCTGCTCTTCTCCCCCTTGCACCACGGAGACGCGGTCTTCAGTGGGCACGGCCTCCACCTTCCCAGGAGGCAGGAGCGAGCTTGACTGGAAGATTGATTCGGGGCTCAGACTCTCAAGGGCTCGGCTCTAGGGTGAGGAGCTAATCGGCTGGAGCCATGCAGCGTT
Organism: Panthera uncia; assembly: GCF_023721935.1. Lineage (NCBI taxonomy): Eukaryota > Metazoa > Chordata > Mammalia > Carnivora > Felidae > Panthera > Panthera uncia. The sequence continues at coordinate 80,231,283 of NC_064809.1, forward strand.
TGTGGTTCTAGAGGTAGGAGCAGGAACAGTGGGCTCACTGTTTGCCTCCAAAGCCAGAGCCTTCTCCCGGTTTCTGGGGAGTCAGGGTGAGCCCTAAGGGAGGCAGAGGGGGTGTGAGCCTCTCCGTGGCCAAGAGGGAGTCTTGCCCGAAGCTGCCGGAAGGCTCAGGAGGGTCAAGAGCCCAGCCGGGGCGGTGGTGTTCGCCCTGCACCCAGAAGGCAGGACACGGAGGCAGGAGAAGGCAGGAGAGCGGGGAGGCGGATGGAGAAGTGAGGGCCACACGCAGGCCAGGGAGCCTTGGGAAGGGGCGCAGAACCAAGACCCGGGACGGCACAGGGGTCCCCTCTTTGTTCCTCGGCTGTCGGGCTCCATGGGGACTTCAAAGCCTCCTCCCCGCAATCGGCACCCTCACAAACCCCATTACGAGCCAGGGACAAACGTCCTGACTCCTCACGTCCCCGGGTGCCGTCAGCCTGCCGAACCCACCGATTTTAGAACCAGCTTCCCGCGATGAGCCACATTCCACACAGGGGAAGAGAAGCGGCCTCTGAGCTCAGACCCCCAAGCATGGATTTTTACTGTGGGAGGTCTCAGCTACGGGAGGGTGTGACCAAAATGCCGAGAGGTCATTAGCTGAAGAGGGCGGGAGCACCAGCCCTTTGCCGACGGTAGGACACCCGAGGCACCCTGATCTTGGCGGAGCGGCCCCTCCACGTTGGCGGTCTCCTTATCAGCCCTTCCTGGCCACCGGTGTTTTCGCGACACTGTCATTCCTTTCGGGAAGACGAGCTCTAGGGACGGAGGGAGGGAGGCGACGGTCTGTTCTGCTGTAAGCAAAACACCAGTTCCGGGAATCGTGGGCCTCCTCCCACGTTCAGTTATTTCTCCCCGGGGGGATTTGAGCGCATCCTCCTGGGTTACAACCTTCCCCCCGCTCCGTGCAACGTGGTGCCTCTGTCACCATCTCACCGTGCACGGAAGCGAGGTGACGCTTAGGGGGGAGCGCGGGAGACGGATCTGGAGCCTGCGGCAGCTCCGCGGGGCTCGGGTCGAGCACGGGCTTGACAGGTTGAAGCAAGTGTGGTCGTTCTCGCAGTGTCGATGGTGGCGGTTCTCAGAGCACAAATTCCATGGGGGTAGGGAGCCGGGGGGTGGGGTGGTTTTGCCCTTGTCGCACAGCCCGCCCACAGTAGGTGCTCACAAATATTTTTTAAATAAGTGAATGGACCAAGTGTTTCCAAAACACTGGTCCCCTGAGGGGCCCCATGACAACTGGATCCTACGGTCAAATAACTTGGGCAACCATGTGTTGTCTGGAAGGTTTGCAGTACGCCTTAGACAGTCAAGGCTCTGAGAAGTCCCGCAGCGAAGGATTTCCATCGTATTTTTAGCTAACCTTTCCCCAACCCGTTTGGTCACAGACGCCCTTTCCCTCTATGCCCTGGGTCATGCTCTGGGAGACGCCGGTGTGGAGAGTGAGTCCATCAAAGGCAGGGCTGGGAGGCGGGAGAGCACTGTGCCGAGGGTCCAGTCTCAGCCTCTCATTCTGACGCTTACCTTGTGGGCAGCCGGTGACTAGTGTTCACGATGAGAATGTGAACAACAGCGGCCCTCATTTTTTCAGAATATTCCGGGCTGGGGGGAATCCTTGGGGACACAGTGACAGCAGCGAGCAATGGAGCCGTGGCCTGCTCCCTCTGAGACTTCCTACCTGCGTCCGCACGGCCCCAGTTGTGTGTCCCACCTGCCCGGGGGCCTCGGCACCACTGACAGCCTGGGGCTCCTCCTGACCGGCTACAGCGCCGCCCCTCTCCCACTCTTGCGTCTCGGACCCCCCACCCCCCTGCCCGGGTCTCTGTCCATTCTCTGCGGCAACACCTCTCCCCGTGCAGAGGGACCCCACAGACGGCCCGCCTTGTCCCCGCACAGCCTGCCGCGACCAGCCACCAGGGAGCGCTCCGCCCCTTGCCCCAGTTGCAGCGGGAGTCCTGGGGTGGGGGATGGGGTGGAAGGTTCTCCCCGGCCCCGCCCAGTGTCCTCGGACCAGGACGGGGTAACCCACACCCCGCCCTCCCTCGGGAGAGCTCTCTTAGGGGCTTCGAGCCCCGTCCAGGTCGCAAGAGTCCTCCTACCCAGAGCCACTGGGAGGCCACCGGGCTGGGCCGGCTTCCCCAAGTGGCCTTGCTCGGCTGTTCCTCTGCCCGCTGGGCCTCTAGGCCACCGGTGAGGTTGCCATGGGGACCGTGGGAAGCAGGCCGCGCGGCGGGGATGGGGCCGCATGGCTGGCCGCCAGTCGAGGCCTTCCGGGGCCCACGGTCGCCCTGTCGGGGGCCGAGACCATTGAAGGGAGGGCCTGCTTGAAGTCACAGTGAATGAGGGGTTTAGCTGCCTTCAGACCTGCTTCACCCCACCCCATGCCGTTGCCGTCACCCCACACCATCTCCTTCTAAGACACCAGGCTGCTGCCCCAAGAAGGGAAGGGACTTTTTGATCATATCGAGGCCCCAGGGAGAAACTAGCCGTGAACAGGGAAATCTCCGCTAACAGAGCGTCTCTTCAGGGCTCCCCAGGGCGCCCCGCCCAGCATCCCGGATCGGGACACGGGGGAAATGGTGGGGACCCCGCTCTGCAGGGGCGCAAGGCAGGCCGGGGGAGCCTGGAGGTTGCCCGGCGACCGAGCAGGGGTCTGAGCCCAGGTGGGCCTGGGCAGGGGCGCTGCTCCAGCCTCCAGCCTGCTTTGCCCGGACATCAGAGTGAGACGGACCTGGTTCTGACGCTCTCCGTCTTGTAAGCTCAGAGGAGCCCCTTGGCCACTCAGAACCTCAGTTTCCCCATCTGTGCGTTGCCCCTGGAACTGAGCTGCTCCTGGTGGCGTCTCCGTTGCCCACAGCGTTGGGGCTGCATCAGAAAAGGTCAGGATAAACCCCTGGCTACGTCCCCTCCCTTGGCAGGACTTACCTCTAGACGTCACCTCCCCCAGGAAGCCCTCCCTGACGTCCGGACTAGATGCCCCTCGCCATAACTGCCTTTCCCACTCGGGGTGGACTCCTTGAGTGGTGGGCGGGCCTGGTACTTGGGGACCAGCACCTGGGTGGAGGCTCCCTCATTTTGCCAACATCTGGTGGGGTCTTATCACAGCTGCACAATGTCACCCTGGCCCTGGAGCTGCTCAAGGACGAAGGCCTGCTCAGCTACCCCATCAACCCCGAAGGTGAGGGTGCGGCTCGAGGGGGTGCCGCGGTGTCAGGGGACAGCATGTGGCCGTGCGGTCCCCTTGCGTGGCATGGCAGACACCGAGCCTCTTCAGGGACTTCCTATGAGGGGGTGCGGTGCCCACAGCTTCCACCAGCCCCAGTGGGGGAGGGGTCACAGGGAGAGGAGACCGGGGATTGGGGACCCTGGGGCAGGCTGTCCCGACAGGCGTGGGGGGCACCGGGGTGCAGGGGAGGAGCAGGGAGGCAGGGCCACGTGAGGGTCCTGGGACTCAGGCCTGGCGTGACCAGCTGTCCCGTTGGACAGGGATTCCCCACCCCCCGGGTTTAGCACGGAAGTCCCGTGTCCCAGGAAGCCACTGGGTCCCGGGCAACAGTGGGACGGTGGTCACCCCCTCCCCACCCCCGCCTAGGCCTGACTGGCTGTCCTGTTCTCCTCTGCCCTGCAGACATCGTGAACAAGGACACCAAGAGCACGTTACGCGTCCTCTACAGCCTGTTTCGCAAGCACAAGCTGAAAGAAAACGCCGACAGCACGCCCCGTGGATCCCCGAATTAACTGTCACTGCCCCCCCAAAGCTGCTTCTCTGAGCCTGCTTGCAGGACCCAAGGGAGGGCCCAAGGGCCACAGAGGGACCTCCCCCACCATACAGCCGGCTGCCCTCTGTTTCCCTGTGTGTCTGTGGCACGCCTGCCCCTTCCCCCCATCCCTGATCCGTGTTTCCATCCGAATATCTTTGAATTCACTAGGCCTGGATCTGTTTTGAACCAACCTCTGGCCTCACTCAGTTTACAGTAACTAATGTAGTTCTGGGAGGGATTGGGGGAGCCTGCGGTGCCCTGGGAAGGACCCTTCAATATGCATAAGTACGAGCTGACCCCCCAAAGCAGTTCCCCTTTCCGTGGGGCGGGGCGTGGAAGGTTCTCAGGGCCTCATCTCTGAGGGCATCCGTGGGAGCAGCGAAGAGACCAATGATGCTGACCTTCACTCGGGCTCCTGTGTCCGACTTTGGGAGCAGAAAGGACTCTCAGGTGTCAGGGCTGAAGATCGGAGGCCCCAGCCTGCCTCTGTCTCAGCGTGATGGGCCCCAGGATCACCATCCAGAGGCAGGAGTCTCACCTGGCCCCCAAACCAAGCCCCCGAGCCCCTTGGGGGAAGTTAATCCACTTACTTGCCAGAGGAGCCATGGCCCAGAGCCACCCCTGCAGCTCGATGGTGAGCCTTGCCCGGAAGTCACAAAGGAGAAATCTTTGTGGCTGACGAGTAGGTCGGATGGTCTCCTGGTCTGTCCCCAGGGATGTGCCATCACGTCACGCTGTCTCTGGTGAGAACTGGCCCTTGCTGCCTGTGTTTCTCAAAGAACAAGTCCCTGCAGGGGGGTGGAACGTGGCCATCCCAGGAGCTGACGTGTGGCGGGAACCAGCCAGGACAAGGCACAGGGGGTGGGGGTCGGGGCTGGCAAGGGGACGACTGAGCTGGGCACCCCCAGGGCTGCCTCTCCCCTGCCCTCCGGCTCCGGGCCCCCGCTGGGTCTGGGGTTGTACCAGTTTGACAGCCTTGGATCTGGGGGCGGGGGTGGGGGGCTTTGGGGTGGGGGGCTTGTGGCGTGTGGGAGGACGTCCCATGGGGTGTGGCATCAGGAGATGGTGTCTGAGGGTGAGACGGTCTCAAGAGGTCTCTCTTCCACCCCACCCCCGTCCACCTGCTCCCCTCCCCTCTGGACTCACAGGCGATTAGGTATAGAGGAGTTCGCGAGGGTGGGGCCCCATGATGGGATTAGCGTCCTATTAAGAAGGGGGAGAGACACCAGGGCTCTCTCTCTCTCTCTCTCTGCTCGTGAAGACCCAGCCAGAAAGTGGCCATCTGCAAGCCGCGAGGAGGCCTCTCACCAGGAGCTGAACCTGCCGGCACCTTGACCTCGGACTTCCAGCCTCTAGAACCATGAGCGATGAATGTCTGGCGTCTAAGCCCCCCGGTCTGCCGTGTGCTGTCACAGCAGCCTGAGCTGACCAACCCGGATTCCCCAGACCGTCATTCCTCAGGGAAGTAAAACCACCGGACAGCCCGCTGCGCACCTCCCGTCACAGCCAAGTTGAAGAGTCTGACGACATCAAGTGTGGGCAAGGACGTGGAGCCCCGGGACCTGGCACACGTTGCGGGTGGGGATGCGTGTGCGGCAAGGAGTTCGGCGGGTTCCTTCCGGACTAAAACAGACCCTCCTCGTCCGACCCGGCCGATTCACGGCTAGGTGTTCATCCGAGAGAAACGAAAACGTACGTCTACGCCAAGACCTGCACGCACATGGCAGTGCTGTTCACAGACGCCTCAGATCGGGAAGGACTCAGACGTCCGTCGCTGGCAAAGGCATACACGGGTCACAGGGCGTCCGCGCACTGGGTTCTGCGTGGCCCCGAGGGAGGGGGTGCCGATGCAGAGCCAGCGGGCAAGACCCCAGGAGCACGGGGCGGGTGACAGACGGGAGGCCCAGCAGGCGATGCGCTGATGCTACAGTTTGTAAGAAATTCTAGAAAAGGCCAGACTGCGGGGGGGGGGGGGGGGGGGGGGGCGGTGCCGGGGGGGGCTTGGGGAAGGGTTCCGACAGCAGCAAAGAGGCACGAAGGGACCTTTGCGGGAGGCGGCACTGCCCTGCGTCATGAGAGTTGGGGTGGCGGTTACGGGACTATATGCCTTCATCAGAACTCATCAAATTGTGCACTTAAAACACTGGGGACCTTTCCTTTTATAGGCTACTGCTCGATAAGGCTACAGAAAATTAACGGACACGTTTAAATTTGCCGTGACGCTGAACAGGGGTCAACGTCGTCCACCTGCACGAGCGAGGCGAGACGGCCGGGGCGGCCCTGGCTCGTGCTTTCTGGACGCCTGGCGTGAAGGGGGCCAGGGCCGAGGGCCGAGGCGGGGAGCGCAGAGGACCTGGCCCCGTTCAAGGCCGGCTGGGGACGGCGGGGCATCGCCTGGCGGCTCTTCGGTTAAGTGTCTCCCTCTTGGTCTCGGCTCAGGTCGTGATCTCACGGTTCGTGAGTTCAGGCCCCACGTCGGGCTCCGCGCTGGCCATGCGGAGCCTGCTTGCGATTCTCTCTCTCCCTCTCCACCCCTCCCTCTCTACCCCTCCCCTGCTCCCTCTCTCTGTCTTGCTTGAAATGAATAAATAAACTTAAAAACGATTTTTTAAGTAGAAAATAAATGATTTTTATTTTATTTTTATATTTTATTTATTTATTTTATTTTATTTTTATAAATACAAAATAAAAATGATTTGTTAAATAAAAAAATAAATGGGGGAAGAGGGAGACGTTCAAAGCGTGGGAGGGGGCGACAGGCGCAGGGAGGCCGGGAGGGGCGGGTGTGGGAGCCGGCGGACAGGATGCTCACCTGGGGCCCCCCGGGGAGTGCCGTCTGTGCTCTCCTTGTCCCCTGGAGTATCTCCTGCGCTGAAACCTTTGTCTGATGCTAACACAGCGAGCTATCATTTCCATCTTGCTACTTTCACACTGTCTGTGTCTCTGTATGTAAAGAGGACTCCTTGCAGACACAAATAGCCGTGTCCTTCTGGCCAATCTGAGCAGCTCTGCCTTTTAATTGCACCGTTCCGTCGCTCTATTGTGGAAAAATGCACCTGACATCTGGAGTGCACCGATCAGTGGCATTAAGGTCCTTCACATTGTCCCGCGACCATCCCCAACATCCGTCCCCAGAACCCCTTCCGTCTCGCCACACTGACCCTCGGTCCCCCTTGGACGGTAACTCCAGCCCCCACCCCCCAGCCCCTGACACCCACCGTCCGCCTTCCCGACCACACCCCCGTTTCCAACTGCCCAGGGCCCGGCGTCCCTTGGGTGGGGGACGGGACCCGCCCAACTCACCATATCCAGGTCAGCCCTCGCCCCTCCCCTGTCCTACCGCCCGACTCCCCATCTCCAGCCTCCTGGCCACCAGACTCCAGACTCCTCTAGTTGCTCCCTTCCCCCCCTTCCCAGGGAACCAAGTCTTGCCCTTCCCTCAGTCTAGCTCCCTGGTCCTGGCCCCCCACCCCCTCCACCCCGGGGAGTCTGGCTCCTACAGAGGAGGAAGCAGGAAGCAGGATGATGACAGTGGCTGAACAGGAGGCCCTGAGGCCTGAGAAGGAGCTGGCAGTCTGGGGCTGCGTGTGCAAACAGCTTCGGAGCGACGGGAAATGCCTCGAAGGACGGCCGGGGTGCTGCGGAGTTGAGCCGCTTCCCGAAATAATCCAGGGGGCAGCTGTCTCCGATTCTGAAACTGGGTCTGGCTGCCTGAGCTACAGGAAGCCCCGGGCCCCACACCAGCCCCGCTCTGGGAACAGATGGCACTAGGAATATTTTTTCTTTTACCAAAGTCAGCTGGGAAGCAAACAGCTTGTCTGGGGAAAAGTGTGTTCCTCCCCTCTCTCTCTGGCAACAGACCAAAGCCCCCACCTCCCTCCTCCAGTCCCCACCCCCGTGGGCTTTCTCTCCCTGTAAGACCCGGGCCGCGGAGGCAGGGGGGCATCACGGGCCTTTCTCACCTGGGAGATCAAATGGGTCCTCATATCCCCCCGGTGAGTTTATCCTAGGGAGCGGCGGGGGCTCGTCGGTCCGTGGGGGCCCGGGCTGAGCTGGCACAGCAGGTTCTGGGAGGCCTGGCGGCTTGGAAAATGGACTGCGGGGATGGCCCAGGCATGATTCTCCCGGGAAGAGCCGGCCAGCTGATCTGGGTTGGCCAACAGCTGCAGGAATTCATTCATTCATCCGTGAGCATTTCGGATGGGTTGGTATGCTTCCTGCCTGCAGGGGTATCATCAAGGCACAGGTGGGATTTCACATCCGTACAAATCACTGTGCACACACCGTTCCTAACAGACCTTCCCCGCGCACCTACCCTGCGCAGGCCCTGGGCTCGGAGCCGGGGATACAGACGGCCTGTTGGAAGCTCTGTCCAGGAGGAGCTCAGTGCCTCTCTCAGGGCATCGGCTACCCTGCAATGCTGGAGTCAGGTCCCAGGGCGTGAATCATGGGGGCATCCTCCACCTGCCCTGTGACGCGGGGGGAATCGCTCACTTCTCGGAGCCCCAGCTTCCTTCTCTGGCCCAACGGAAGCGAGAAGGGAATTTGCGTTTCGTAGGCTTATGACGAAAGTTAAAGAGGATCCGTCTTCCACCCAGGCGCTGCCGGGCGCACAGCGTTCAGGGATGTCGGATGACGTCGCTGCCGACACCAGAATCAACTTCACCATTATCGTCCCTGTACCTGCGAAAACAGAACCGAAAGTCCTTCCTTCCGTGGGTCCTGGTGAAAATGCTGTGCCGTGAGGTCAGGGCCCCAGCTCGCGGTTGGAGTTCGGGCGCTAAAAATCTAGCTCGTCAGGTAAGCCCTACCTGGATTTCGCATGTCTCCTGCTCCCGGGCTCTGCTTGTTGAAACCTACAACACTACTCACTACACCGGGGGCGCTGGATAAATATTTGCTGGCTGACCCACTGACAGGGACCTCTTAGCTGCACTGGGGTGGGGCAGATGCCGACCCTGGGGCCCAGGCCGGCCACCCTGATGCCCCAGGGAGCTGGTGTTAAAGCTGAGCTCAACTCTAGACTCACGGCCCTGACCTCCGATCAGTTTCCTCAGCCCTGGGTCCACTGGAGCCTAAGCTGGGGGGGGGGTTCACCAACTCAGCTGAACACACAGAGGCCAACGGAGGACCCCTGGCTCCACGATCCCTCTCCTTTCCCCTGGTTGTCCGGAGAGAAAGGCAACGGTGTGATGTGGCGGGAAATCCTGGACTCCGATCCCAAGCTCGGCCTCTCAGCAGCTGTGTAATCTTGGGCAAGTCACTGCCCTTCTCTGAGCATGCGTTTCCTCATTTGGAAAATGGGAAGGCTGCTCCCAGCTTAGCTTCATCCCCAGGGTGGGAGTCACGAGGATTAACGGAAGTAACGATGGGCGAGGTTTTCAAGAGTGCCGTTGGCTAAATAATGGCTGTGGCTGACACTTACTGGACCTTCATGTTTCTTCACCTGCCGTGGTCCAGACGGCCTGGCCGCTCAGCAGACCCACTTTCTTTTCCTGCTGGGCACACAGCTGGCCCACATCTCCCAGCCACGGAACGGACTCCTAGTCACCGAAATGCGAGCGAAGCAAGATGTACCATTGCAGGGCCTGGTCCCCAAACCTGGTCCCCGTATGACCCTTGGTGCTCACACAGGGATGTTCATCCAGGAGGCCCGGGTGATGCCCTGGTGCGCAGGCAATGGGGTGACATTGGTAGCCATGTGCTGGAAGATGGCGGGGGCCACAGATGGAATCGTTCTGGGAGGGAGGGCTGCCGGGTAGGAACACCCGCTTTGAACTTTCTTGAGCAAGAAATGTGTGAACTCACCCCTTGGATGGGCGTTGCAGTAGCTGGGGGTGGGGGTGGGGGAGGGGACCTTGACCACAACGGCTACATTGACTCTGCTGTTTAGTCCATTCATTTTATTTCGGTTATATCGCTTGGGGTTGCTAGAAGTTTTAGTTGCTAACTTTGCAGAATTTCTTGGCCATTTTACAGTCTCTTGTCCCTTATTCATATCTTTGATCCCTTCTTTTAACTCTTTAGGCATCTTTATGTCATGTTCCACCTCTGATGAGCTGGCGCCTGAAGCCTGGTCTGCGGCGGCTGCCTCTTGTTTGCGTGGACTCTTGTTCATGGTGCTTTTTCCCTTGTGTCTTCTGTGAGCTTTGCCGGCGGTCGTTTCTACCTGCTGAGAGTCACTTCAATGTGAGTCCCTTTCACTAGAGTCTTAGTTTGAGCTTTGTGGTCCACATGGCTAGGTATAAAATCCACATGAGGGCTGGTTTGTGGTTATGACTTCAGGGGAGAGTGTTTTTCCTTTTGTCCCGTGCCAGGATCGATAAAGTAAGTGTTCTCTTCAAGTTTCCCCTCTAATTAAAAAAAAAAAAAATCTGTATCTATATCTATCATCTATATCATCTATCTATACATATATATGTTATTGTTTATTTTTTGAGAGAGAGAGAACGAGGGAAAGGCAAAGAGAGGAGACACCGAATCCAAAGAAGGCTCCAGGCTCCGAGCTGTCAGCACAGACGTGGGGCCCGAACCCATGAACGGTGAGCTCATGACCTGAGTCAAAGTCAGATGCTTAACCGACTGAGCCACCCAGGCGCCCCACCCCCTGCCAACTTATTTCAACAGTGACATCATAGCCCTTTGGAAAACCCGGCTTTACGTGGGCTCCCTGACTCTCGAGCAGGACAGGCCCAGGCTTTCCTTCCCACCCCAGCGCCGTATGTGGTCCTGACAAAGGAAGGTCAAGGTGACTGGGCTTGGCAAATGCTCCCGCTGGGCAAAACCAGCTTAGGCAGTGGCTTACCTCTGGAGAATTCCAATTCCATTTTTAGTTCCTTGGCTCATGAGGGTCTTCCTTGCTCTTGCTTGCTCTGTGTGATGCATGTTAATCTGTCCATTATCCATATCTGTATGAGTATATGCACATACAAAAAAATACCTTCACACGCACGCATATGCACGGTACTTTTCTGTTGCTTTGCAACGTGACTCGTGCTCAGCGACTCAGTCCATCGTACTGTGGGAAGGGGACGTTGTTCTCTGGTCTCACGTAACAGATTTCTAATAGGCAGCAACGTATCTTCACCAATCTCTTTCTCCGTGTTGGCCCCTCCTGGAGTCTCCACATGGAGGGAGGGATCTGCTCCCCCATCACCCCCTGTTCCTTGTCGAGACCCACTCCCCTTGCCCGGTCCTCTCATCCTGGACCCTGACCCAGGCCGCTTTTGTCCGTGAATCATCTCCATCATGGCAGTATATGTCACTAACAAAAGGCTTTGGGTGCTTCCTTCTAGGGACACAATTAGCGTGGTGTTAGCGAGACGGAATCTTCTCGAACGGCCGGTCCTGGTTGGTCTGGGGGACAGGTCCTACCCGGGGGACAGTGGGGGGGGCGGGGGCGGGGTGCTGAGGCAGCAGCTCTGGAGGAAAGAAATCGGCCTAAAGGTCCCAGGCAGAGGGAGACAAGAGACAGGTGCTGGGGAGCGGACAGCCTGAGGTGGAGACCAGGCCCCGGCAGCTCACCCGGGGGAGTCAGAGGCCGGGGAACCCTGCGTCGGATCCGGTAGAACTTTCTAACAGGCAAGGCCCACGGAAGGAAGGCGTGGGCTGCACAGGGTCCCAGCATCCTATGGCAAGGTGGGAACAGAGCACGCCTAATGGGGCCGGGTGCCCCGCTCAGACCACCCTGGGTCATCCAAATCTGGGCCGTGATGGTCAGACGGGCCCGCCAGCTCATGTCCACCCGCCACTCGGGGCCTCCGGGGACAGGAAGTACACCTGGGTTTCACGCCATGCACCAGGCAGCGGCTCAGAATGCACATGTGCGTTGCTCACCCCGGTGATAGACGCAGACTCTGGATGACTAACGCGCTCTGGGAGGCCCGGAAGCTGCCGGTCCACGGACCACCCTTTGAGTAGAAGCTCCAGGAAGGTGGTTCCCATCTTGGCTGCACTTGGACTTCTGATCCTGGGCCTTACCTGTGCCCGTTCTCGGTCCCTGAGCCGGGTGCGGTTTGGGCGCTGGGAGGTCTGGACCCTGTCCGGGTGATTCTAACGGGCAGTTGAGCCTCAGAACCATAGTTCTAAAGGCCACCGAGAACGGGGAACTCATAGGCCCTCCCATTCATCTTCCGTCGACAGAGGTCTGGGTGTGGAGAAACACCTGTTTTCTCTGAGAAAAAGCGGCACAGAGCTAGTGACCGGCTGGCTAGGACGCGGAGACCCAGAGAGGGGCCCTCACAGACCCTCAGGGCCTTGTACGGCCACCGTAGGCCAGAAGGAAGCCTCGGGCCTGGCTGGGGTTTATCTCCTCGCTGCGTGTTGCAAGTTCCCCTGTCCCGCCTCCGTTCCTGTCCTGCCACGTCTGGGTCAACAGTTCTTGAACTTGAACCCACACCACATGTGAACTCTCTGTGCCTTGACCCCCTCTGCTGGAGCCCGAGTTCCGGGACACAGAGCCCTGCTCTGAGAGTGCGGTGCCCACGGCTGGGCCTGTCTTCCCTGGCCGGTGGGCTACTTCAGGGCAGGGCCTGAATCTGCCTCCCTACTGAGTGCCCAGCGCCCAGCAAGGTGGGCACGGGCAGTGGCCGGTGAGGATCTGCTGAGTGAGTGCGTAATGGGCACGCTCTCCCCTCCCTCCCTCCCTCTTCCACCTCCCCTTCTCCCTTCTCTCTTCCCTTCCCTTTTCTCTTCCTTCTTCCTTCCTCCCCTCCTCTTTTCCCGTCTTTCAGACTCCTTCCCTCCCATTCACGCGACAGCCCCATGGGGCACGATGCCCAGGGACACCAAAGCAGACAGACTAGCCCCTAACCTCAGGGGTTGTCATTCCAGGCGACAGGACCCTTCCCCTCAGTCTCCCCACCTTTAAGGCCAGGTGCTCCGAACTTGGGATTCCCGTGGGATCACCTTCCCTGCTTTGGAACTCTTAGAAGGGCCCCTCCTACCCCATCTCGCACACTGTGAGTGGCCGTATCTCCCAGACCCCGTGTTTGTGGGGGGCAGCAGGCCCCCAGGGGGGTTTTCTGGGCATGTGTGGTCTGTGATGCGGTTTGGACAGAGCAGTGACGAATCCTGGTGACACGGTGATGGTTTCTGGAACAAAGGTCAGCCTTTTTTTTTTTTTTTTTAATGTTTATTTATTTTCAGGCAGGGAGGGACAGAGAGGGAGAGAGAGACAGAGAGACAGAGACAGAGAGAATCCCAAGCAGGCTCCGCACCGTCGGTGCAGAGCCTGACTCGGAACTCAAACTCACGAACCCTGAGATCGTGAAGGCTCTGGGCCTTCTCCCTCCTCAACTCACACCTCCCTCCCTGCCTTCCCACAGCCTGGGGGTCCTGCACGTCTAATCCAGTCCCTTGACTCAGCCACCAAACTGCCCTCTCACAACGGGGTGCGTAGGGGAGGGTGGAGCTTTAAAGGCAGGACTTCTGGGGCACCTGGGTGGCTCAGTCGGTTAAGCGTCCGACTTCAGCCCAGGTCACGATCTCGCGGTCTGTGAGTTCGAGCCCTGCGTCGGGCTCTGGGCTGATGGCTCGGAGCCTGGAGCCTGTTTCCGATTCTGTGTCTCCCTCTCTCTCTGCCCCTCCCCCGTTCATGCTCTGTCTCTCTCTGTCTCAAAAATAAATAAACGTTAAAAAAAATTAAAAAAAAAAAATAAAGGCAGGACTTCTGTTAAAATCTTGCTCTGCCCTTTATCTGCCTTGACCTTGGGGAGGGGACTGGAGCTTTCGAAGTCATATTTCCTCATTTTTTGGGGGGGGGGGAGGAATCTATTAATAACACTTCTTCCCTTACAGTTTCCATGGCTCTCTGGTCACCCCCCGCTTACCTGCGGGTCAACCCAGCGGCAGGAGAGGACCACTCTTGTTAGGCTCCTGGCCTCTGCAGGGGTGAGCTCAGACGGGCCAGCCCACTGCTCTGCCTTGGGAGGAGGGCTAGAAAGGCCGGGGGTGTCACCTGAGGTGTCTCAGGGGCATGTCCGGTCCCCCGCTGGGCTTGGCTGGCCCTGCCGATGGGCCGGTGCCCGAGCACGGCGGCTGCTGGGCACCTTGGGATTCTCCTGGCAGGAGATCGGGGTTCTGAGTGTCCCAGGAGGAAGCTGGTGGCCTTTGGTGACCCGGACTGGAAGTCAGGCGGCGGGAGTCCTCTATGTCTGTAGCTGACACCGTCACCGGCTGCCGTGGACTCGGCCACGCTGAGCGTGAGATGTAAGAAGCAGGTGTTTCTAGGTTTTGCTCATGCGAGGCCGAGACGGAGACCCCCGAGGAGACGCGCAGAGCAAATCGACCTGGAGACAGGCTCCGGCCTGAGATGAACCAGGCCAGTGAGCCCGGCAGGGGAAGGAGCCTCAGACAGGCCCCGGGGCCAGTGTGGCCGTGTCAGGCTGGCTTCTGGTGGTGGACAAGCCAGGTCCTCTCCCGGGTGAGGACAGAATGTTTTAACGGCGGTTTTCCTGACAGCAAGGCTTCTTCTGGGCCAGCTTGGCACGCCCGGGGGGAGCTGGAGGAGGAGGGCTGGACGCTGGCACAGAGAGCTTGGCCTTGGCAGGCGGAGAGGGGACAGGGTCTGGGGCTGCACCCTGCCACCGGTTCCCGTAGCCCCGCTCCTGCAGGCGGTCCGACAAAGGATGTGCCCCCCCATCTGCGAGTGAGTTTTCGGGGAAAACCTTCCACAGGTGCGAAATCCCTTAACTACACCGAGCTGTGCATTTTACAAGCTGCCACCATCGATAAGGATAAAATTACACACAAGAAACATCAGCTTTAGGGGCGCCTGGGTGGCTCGGTCGGGTGAGCGTCCGACTTCGGCTCAGGTCACGATCTCGTGGTCTGTGGGTTCAGGCCCCGCATCGGGCCCTGTGCCGACGGCTCGGAGCCTGGAGCCTGCCTCGGATTCTGTGTCTCCCTCTCTCTCTGCCTCTTGTCTGCTCACATGCTGTCTCTCTCTCTCTCTCTCAAAAATAAACATAGAAAAAAAAAAAACACAGTAGACACATCCGTTTGGGGCAAAAATACCCTCCGGTCAGCACACAATTCAGTCACTTGCCGTTGGGACTGAAGGCTCATGGGCGTGTTTGGACTTAGCGGCCACTCCCCGAGCGCCAGGTCCTGGCTGTGTGGCCTGGGAATAGTGTTTCCAAGCCTCCCGATAACGTGAAATGGGAGTTCTCGCACACGCATGTGGCAAGAGCCCAGAGAGGTGGATGGCAGGCTCCAGGCCACACAGCTGTGGCCTGACAGAGCCAGGAGCCCCAAGTGTGGCCCAGGGCGGGGACTGGGGGCTGGAGCCGGAAGCTCAGAGTCACATGACGTGCAGAGGCACAGGGTGAGGGCCCCCCGCCCCCGCCCCTGCCCTGGGCCAGTCCCCTCTCCGCCCGTTCCGCTAGGGTTCGGCCGAATCTGCACCCGAACATGTCCCAAATCACCACACACTGGGTGCCTTAACATAACAGACATTTATTGTCTCTGTCTGCACATCGGGGTCAGAACAAGATGCGGAGGGGTCGGCCCCTCCTGGAGGCTCTGAGGGAGGATCTGTCCCAGGCTTTCTCCAGGCTCCCGATGCACCCGGCGACCCTCAGTATCCCTGGCGTGGCCGCACCCTCCTCTCTTCTCGTCCTCACAGCCTCCCCTGGGCGTCTCTTCTGCGTCCGTGTCTCAAATGTCCCTCTTCTTTCTCCTTGAAGGACCCGCCAGTCATTGGACGTGGGGCCCACCCTAGATCTAGGATGACCTCATTTTAATTCTATCTGCAAAGACCCTATATCCAAATAAGGTCACGTTCACAGGCACCGGGGGTTAGGATGCAGACGTCTCTTTCTGGGGGCTCTTTTCAGCCCACTACCACAGGGAGGGGAGCCTCTGTGGGGCTGACCCGCGGCAGGAAGTAATCCTGAGGGTCCCGGGGGACAAGGCTGGGCCAGGGGGTGAGGCTGCAGGGGCTGGGAGTCATACAAGGGCAGCTGCAGAATGCCCAATAAGCGTAAGCCGGGGCCTCCGAGGCTGCCGGGAAGGAGGGTCCCCAGGGGTGGGGAGGGGTGGGGAGAGCAGGTTCGGCTCAGGCTCCTGCCACAGAGACCTTGAGGGGGCGGGGGCGGGGAGGGGACCGGAGGGAAACGCAAGCCCGAGGGTAGCACACACTCGCAGGGCCCCTCTGGGCTCAGGGCGGAGGCACAGGGCCCTGCCACCAAATGCCCCATCGCCCCTTGTCCAATTTCTGCTCCCGGGACTGACCCTCCCCAAGAAGGACATTGAAGATGGCCACCCACCTTAGGGGGTGGCCCCCCATCCTCAGAGGCCAGCTGGATCCCGCCCCCCACCCCGCCCCTGCCACTCCATCCTCTGTCCGAATGCTGTCCTCTGATAGTCACACGTACGTGTCCCGGGTCTCAGTGAAGTTGTCACGGCTCCGGGTCACCAGTGCGAACCGCCCTGTCACTGTCTCACGCCGCCCTAGAGCCCCTGCATTGCCCCACACTAGCCGGTAGCTGTCTCCTCCCACCCCTCCTTCGGGCGTCTGCGTGGGTTCCTGTTGGTCCACTGAGGGCAGGGGCCCTGTGGGCCTTACTCACTGCATCCTGCACCGAGAGCAGTGGTCAACACATTATAGGCATGCAAAAGAGAAGTTCTTCAAAGAAAAGAACTTTCTAACGTGTTGAACCATCTCACGATGATGCTTGTGATAGTGAGCTGCCCGTCACGGGTGGTATTCAAGCAGTAGCTGGATGGGCGCTTGTCAGGGCGTGTTGGACGGACAAAGGCAGGGGGTAAAGCCGAAGCGGAGGGCGGCCCCAGATGCCCTGCAAGGGCTCTGACCCTCCTGCGCTCCCTCCCTGTCTGCCACCACCTTTCTGTGGGATGCTGGGTAACGCCCCCCACCCCCCAACCGGGCCCCAGTCTCTCCACACTTCTAGAAAACAAGAGGTGGCCGTATCTATTTGATTGAACCACCCAGAAGGAAAAGGCTGCAGAAGGAAAGATATTTATTCATGATCATATTCCGAAATTAGGCTGGGGAGCCACAAACAGGCGTTTCCGACGAGAGCCCGTCTGGCCCTGCCTCTCGGGCTCATGCGGCAGATTCCTCATTCATGTCACGTCCTGCAGCCTCAAGCTGGGTTTGGCTCGAATGTCTGCCGGCCGCTCGGGTTGTCCTCCGAGGCGACGAATGGGGAGATGGGGTGTCCGAAGGCCATCGGGGCGCGTGCCGCTTGGGGCCCCACCTGGGGGCTGGCTGAGCCTCCGTGCAACCGGTTCGGGGTCTCCCCCCACGGAGGGGACCGTGCCCGCTGGACCAGGGCAGGTGCGGTGAGGGTGCCGGCTGGGACGGGGGCTCGGCAGATGTTCCCCCCCCCCCGCCCCCGGGACGGCTTCGGCACTCGGGCACCCAGCTCGCTCTCCGTTTTCGATGGGCCTTCGGCCCTCTCTTGAGAGCAAAGCTCCCCGAAAGAGCAAAACCCCTCCCTGTCTTTTGTGAATCCCCCCCAGAGCCCTCCAAGCGGGCTCTTGACCCCATGGGTTCCCTGAAACGTCTCTGAATGATCTCAGCAGCGACCCCCACCCTGAAACCCGCTATCAGCTGTCAGACTTCGGCTCGGTCGGTAGTGCCCAGCTCTGTGGATGGGTACCTCTCTCCTCCTGGCGGCCCTCCCTCCCCTGGCTGTCCCCTCCTCCCCTGGCTGTCCTCCCCTCCCCTGGCTGTCCCCTCCTCCCCCGTCTGTCCTCTCTTCCCCTGGCTGTCCCCTCCTCACCTGGCTGTCCCCTCCTCACCTGAATGTCCTCTCCTCACCTGGATGTCCCCTCTTCACTTGACTGTCCCCTCCTC